>NC_053501.1:12472843-12772843 GCF_905171775.1 Rana temporaria
GCTGCAGCAAAATGACATTTCTAGAGGAAAAAAAATGTAATTTAACCACTTAGGCCCCAGGATTTTCCCCCTTAATGACCAAGTCATTTTTGCAATATGGCACTGCATCGCTTTAACTGACAAGTGCGCGGTTTTGAGACATGGTACCCAAACAAAATTGACGTTCTTACAATAAATAAGAGTCAGTACACACCTGCCATCATTTAAAGTGCCTCTGATTAACCCCAACTAAAGTTCCGATGTTCTAGTAGGTCTTTCCTGACATTTTCTTAGTCGCATCCTACAGCAAAAGCCATGGTCCGCAGAGAGCTTCCAAAGCATCAGAGGGATCTCATTGTTAAAAGTTATCATTCAGGAGAAGGGTAAACAAATAAATTTGAGGGCATTAGATATACCATGGAGTTATCATCAAGTGGAGAAAATATGGTACAACAGTGACATTACCAAAAACTGGACATCCCTCCAAAGTTGAAGAAAAGACCAGAAGAAAACTAGTCAGGGAGGCTGCCAAGAGGCCTACAGCGACATTAAAGAAGCTGCAGGAATATCTGGCAAATACTGGCTGTGTGGAACATGTGACAACAATCTCCCGTATTCTTCATATGTCTGGGCTATGGGGTAGAGACAAGATGGAAGCCTTTTCTTTACCAAGAAAAACATCCAAACCTGGCTATATTTTGCAAAAACACATCCGAAGTCTCCCAAAAGCATGTGGGAAAATGTGTTATGGTCTGATGAAAACAAGGTTGAACTTTTTTGGCCATAATTCCAAAAGATGTGTTTGGCACAAAACAACACTGCACATCACCAACATAACACCATACCCACTGTGAAGCATGGTGGTGGCAGCATCATGCTTTGGGGCTGTTTTTCCTCAGCTGTAACAGGGGCCTTAGTCAAGGTAGAGGGAATTATGAACAGTTCCAAATACCAGTCAATATTAGCAGAAAATCTTCAGGCTTCTACTAGAAAGCCGAACATGAAGAGGAACTTCATCTTTCAGCATGACAACGACCCAAAGCATACATCCAAGTCAACGAAGGAATGGCTTCACCAGAATGAGATTACAGTTTTGGAATGGCCCAGCCAGAGCCCAGACATGAATCCCATTGTGGGGTGATCTAAAGAAGGCTGTGCACAGGAGATGTCTGACAGATTTGGAGTGTTTTTGCAAAGAAGAGTGGGGCAAATATTGCCAAGTCAAGGTGTGTCATGATGATAATAGACTCATACCCAAAAAGACTGAGCGCTGGAATAAAAAAAAAAGGTACTTTAGTGTAAGGGTGTGCACACTTATGCAACCATATTATTATATTTTTTTTTATTTTTACTCCCCTTAACCCAAAAGATTTCAGTTTGATGTTCAACTGAGTTGTACAGTTTATAGGTCACAGTAAGGTGGAAAAAGCTCTGAAATGATCTATCCTTGTCAATTTTTTTTTACATCACAGAAACCTGACATTTTACCAGGGGTGTGTAGACTTTTTATATCCACTGTACATCAAATTTGCATAGACATGCGTTGGATAATCTTAAGCAGGCCAGCTCTAGCATAAACGCCCGTCCTTTCTGGGATCTACGATGCACAGTGACGTCAGCATGTTGCCACACCCGATGTGTTTCGTCAAACCCACTGACGTTGTCCTGGGGCACAAGGCAAGAAGACAGATGTTTTGCCATGTGGCAAAATGCACAACAAATGTGGCAAAACAAGCTAAAAAAAATGTGCAAGGCTCAGTGTGGTGAAACCTATTGAAGTTAATGGGCTGGCCCATGTGTGTTGCATGAAAAACATGAAGAAAAAACAAATGCAAAAACAAAAGGCACGCTGAGAAAATGCTAGGTATGAATGGGGCCTTGAAAAGACTGAAGATGAAATGACATAAACATGTTTCATCTTATATAAGGATTTGGTGATTGGGTTTACATGGGGCTAGATTCAGATAGATTAGCGGATCTTTAGATCCGCCTAATCTATCTGATTTACGATCCGCCGGCGCAAATTTGAGAGGCTAGTGTAGTATTCAGAAAGCACTTACCTCGAAACTTGCGCCGGTGGATCGTAAATCCCCCGGCGGAATTAAAATTCCGTGGCTAGGGGGAGTGTAGTATTTAAATCAGGCTCCAATTTAACTGCGCATGCGCCTTCCGCAAATTTTCCCGGAGTGCATTGCTCCCAATGACGTCGCTAGGATGTCATTGGTTTCGGCGTGAACGTAAATTACGTCCATCCGTATTCGCGACCGAATTACGCAAACAGCGTAAAAATTCAAAACTCGGCGCGGGAACGTCGGCCATACTTAACATTGAATACGCCGCATATAGCAGGGGTAACTATCTGCCGGAAAAAGCCGAACGTAAAAAAAAAAGCGACGGGCGGGCGTTCGTTTCTGAATCGGCGGATCTCCTCATTTGCATATTCGTTGCGTATACAAATGGAAGCGCCACCTAGCGGCCGGCGGGAGATTGCAGCCTAAGATCCGACGGTGTAAGTCACTTACACCTGTCGGATCTAAGGGAGATCTATGCGGAACTGATTCTTATGAATCAGTAACATAGATCCGACCGTCGAATCTCAGAGATACGACGGCGTATCAGGAGATACACCGTCGTATCTCTATCTGAATCTCCCCCATGGACTTTAAAGGATAAGGATTTCAGAACTCCGTTGACGTCCCCCGACAGATTTATTTTAAAGATAAATGGACTTTATGGATTTAGTACAATTACAGTGTTTTCAAGTGGTTGATAGCAGCTCATTGACTGATTTTACTATTTCCTACTAAGTGCTCTTTTAACTCGGCCAGATAGCAAAATAACCGTCACAATTTTTCAATAAACCACAAAGAGCACTTTAACCAATATATAAAAATCAGTCGGCTCGCCCCGGCTGGAATTAGATTTAGAGAATTTCATGGCTGTTCAGAGCATGGCACGTTAATAATTTCACAACTTTTTTCGGTGGATTTTTCTGAAGGATGTGAATGTAGATGTGAGGAGCCCACGGATGACTCGGTGCTTTCAAGAACAATTATCTTTGACAAGTGTAAAAGACCTACCGTGACGATGGTGTACTTGTCTGTATTTGTTGATACGAAGCGAGGAGCATGAAAATGCATAAGCGCTGCTTTATGTCTACCAACAAATGCCCGGGTTGCAAATTTGAATTCCCAGGTTCAACTTTGTCTCTGCTCAATATTTATTGTCAGTATTCAAGATTTATATAGCGTCAGCAGTTTGCGCATCGTTTTACAACATGAGGGTAGACAGTATAGTTATAATACAATTCAATACAGCATGGCTCAGAGGGTCCTGCTCATTAGAGCTTACACTCTAAAAGGAAGGGGTGAAACAAAAGGTAATAACTGTGGGGGGGGGGGGGTGAGCTGATGGAGAAAATGAGTACAGTTGTTAGGTGTGGGTAGGATAGGCTTCTCTGAAGAGGGGGGTTTTCAGGGATCGTCTAAAACAGGGGTTTCCAAGCAGTGACCCGGGTGCCACCTGTGGCCCGCGGAGCACTCTGATGTGGCCCTTGACCTCCTGCTCTGGGATGGCAGGTTGGCAAGCCAAGATCGTGGGTTGCTGACCTGCCAGGGATGTATTTAGGATTTGTGCTGCCCTAGGCCTGACTAAACTTGTGCACCCCCTAATTTAAATATGACCCACCTCTTCCTGCCAAGGCCACACCTCTTGTGGTTTAAGACCCACCCTGAAATTTTCTAGTGGGGACACTAGTTCTGATGGCCTGGGGGGGGGGGGGCAATGGATTCCCTTAATTTGCATAGATTTCCTCTCACTTCCTGTTTGGCTATGGGACAGGAAGTGAAGGGAAATCTCTGCAATGGGACAGGGATGGTAAAAAAATTGAAGCAACGCCCCCCCCCCCCAGTTGCAGAATGCCAACCACCCACATACTGGAAGCAGTGCCGATTTATGGGGGCGCAAAATGAATTTGCCTAACAGTGTAGCGCAAGCCGGCGGAGACACTGTTCGTGCTGCCCCCCTGCAAAGTGCCGCCCTAGGCCTGGGCCTTGTTGGCCTAGGCTAAGATACAGCTCTGTGACCCGCCATCCCAGAATTTGTGTTGTGAATGAAGCTGGCAGTAGAGGAAGCAAGCAGCTGTGGAGCAGAGCAGCATAAGCCATCAGGGCCGTCTTAACAGCATTATGGGCCCCTGGGCAAAGTAATGGTCTGGGGCCCCTACAATAATGACAGTGCAGGTAAACAGACATTAAGTAGATAGGAGGCAGACTGCCTTCCCTTTGGATCTATCACTCTCAGTGCCATCATGGGGCCTCTAATTTCAGGGCAGTGTGGGCTCAAGCACCAGCTGCTTTGGGGAAAGTGCAGGGGCCCCTGGGCAGTGCCCAGGTGTGCCCTCTCATTAAGACAGCCCTGAAGCCAATGCTTCCTGTATAGCACCGGCTCCTGTCACAGGTGAAGTCATAACTAATGCACTCTGCCTGGGACAGCAACGGCCGGCGATACCTGAATGGAAGACTGTTATTAAAGGTAAGTTTATTACTAAAATCACAGTGTATATATGGGCATAATCTGTTCTACAGTGGTTACTGGGCTGCTTTCAAACTGATCCGCAGGTGCAGTGTAGCTGTGGGTTACCTGCACTGAGCCATAGACTTCTGTTGCCCAGGAAGGAAGTTATCAAAAAAGGAGAGGCCCAAGAACAGAACCTTGGGGGACCCCAACAAAGAAAGGAAGAGGAGAGGAGGAAGTAGAGTTGTAAGTAATGCTAAAGGTGTGGTTGAATGAACCGTATCAATGCATTAATGCCTCGTTTCCACTGAGCGGATCGGTTCGGTACGGTTCGGTACGGTACGCTATTTTGGGTGTTTCCATTATGAAAGTGGGCCATAAAACCGAACCGTACCGCACCATTCTGGGTCCTGCTTAAGATGTGGGGCCATTGAAAATGGAACGGTTCGGTTAGGGCGGACCTACAATACATTCCACTGATTGGTGGACACCCTAGGCATTTTTTCTAAACCCTGCATGGCCCCTGACGGTCCGACTTGCAGTGGAAACGCTCACCAGAATAGACCGGACCATTCTAACCGTTCCAAATGTACTGACCCGAACGGTTCCGTTCAGTGGAAACGAGGTATTAGTCTATACCAGTGATGGCGAACCTTTTTGAGCCCGAGTGCCCAAACTCCAACACAAAACCTAATTTTTTTTTGAAGTGCCAACACTGCAATTAAACATGAATACCAAGGTTTTCGTTTAGAAAAATCAACTCGTACACTTGTCCAAACTAATTAACAGCTTTTGTTTTAAAAGAAAAACACAATAACAGAGCTTTCTATTAAACATTTTTTTTTTATTGAAAAAGATTCTCAACAACTGTACTTGTGCATGTATTTTTGGATAAGGATACATTTGCAGATCGCTGGTAAAGATGCCTTTGCTGATCGCTGGTAAGGATGCCTTTGCTAGGCATTTTCAAAGATGGCTTTGCTGGGCATTTCCAAAGATGGCTTTGCTGGGCATTTTCAAAGATGACTTTGCTGGGCATTTTCAAAGATGACTTTGCTGGCCATTTTCAAAGATGACTTTGCTGGGCATTTTCAAAGATGACTTTGCTGGGCATTTTCAAAGATGACTTTGCTGGGCATTTCCAAAGATGGCTTTGCTGGGCATTTCCAAAGATGGCTTTGCTGGGCATTTCCAAAGATGGCTTTGCTGGGCATTTCCAAAGATGGCTTTGCTGGGCATTTCCAAAGATGGCTTTGCTGGGCATTTCCAAAGATGGCTTTGCTGGGCATTTCCAATGATGGCTTTGCTGGGCATTTCCAAAGATGGCTTTGCTGGGCATTTCCAAAGATGGCTTTGCTGGGCATTATTAAAGATGCCTTGGTAAGGCATCTTTAAAGATGCCATTGCTGGGCATTTTTAAAGATGCCTTGTCTGGGCATTGGTAAAGATTGGTAAAGATGCCTTGGCTGGGCATTAGATGCCTTGGCTGGGCATTGGTAAAGATGCATTTGCTTACACAAGGGATAGAGATCTACAATGCTGTGATGGGTACAGGCACAGTATACTTTGCATAGCTAAAAGACATTATTGAACATAAGCAGAGGATGAGTCTAATGATCTATTGCTGGGCATTATTAAAGATGCCTTGGCTGGGCATTGGTAAAGATGCCTTAGCTGGGCATTGGTAAAGATGCCTTGCCTGGGCATTATTAAAGATGCCATGACTGGGCATTTTTAAAGATGCCTTGGCTGGGCATTGGTAAAGATGCCTTGCCTGGGCATTATTAAAGATGCCATTGCTGGGCATTTTTAAAGATGCCTTGGCTGGGCATTGGTAAAGATGCCTTGCCTGGGCATTATTAAAGATGCCATTGCTGGGCATTTTTAAAGATGCCTTGGCTGGGCATTGGTAAAGATGCCTTGCCTGGGCATTATTAAAGATGCCATTGCTGGGCATTTTTAAAGATGCCTTGGCTGGGCATTGGTAAAGATGCCTTGCCTGGGCATTATTAAAGATGCCATTGCTGGGCATTTTTAAAGATGCCTTGGCTGGGCATTGGTAAAGATGCCTTGCCTGGGCATTATTAAAGATGCCATTGCTGGGCATTTTTAAAGATGCCTTGGCTGGGCATTGGTAAAGATGCCTTGCCTGGGCATTATTAAAGATGCCATTGCTGGGCATTTTTAAAGATGCCTTGGCTGGGCATTGGTAAAGATGCCTTGCCTGGGCATTATTAAAGATGCCATTGCTGGGCATTTTTAAAGATGCCTTGGCTGGGCATTGGTAAAGATGCCTTGCCTGGGCATTATTAAAGATGCCATTGCTGGGCATTTTTAAAGATGCCTTGGCTGGGCATTGGTAAAGATGCCTTGCCTGGGCATTATTAAAGATGCCATTGCTGGGCATTTTTAAAGATGCCTTGGCTGGGCATTGGTAAAGATGCCTTGCCTGGGCATTATTAAAGATGCCATTGCTGGGCATTTTTAAAGATGCCTTGGCTGGGCATTGGTAAAGATGCCTTGCCTGGGCATTATTAAAGATGCCATTGCTGGGCATTTTTAAAGATGCCTTGGCTGGGCATTGGTAAAGATGCCTTGTCTGGGCATTGGTAAAGATGCCTTGGCTGGGCATTGGTAAAGATGCAATGACACATTTTTGTTTTTTTCATTTTAGCCCTTTGGATTCTTCTTTGCAATTCTTGTAGATTAGAATCTACAGCAGCTTCCAGACCCAGCAGAGCAGTGGGCATTTTTAAAGATACCTTGGCTGGGCATTTTTAAAGATGCCTTGGCTGGGCATTGGTAAAGATGCCTTGGCTGGGCATTGGTAAAGATGCAATGACACATTTTTGTTTTTTTCATTTTAGCCCTTTGGATTCTTCTTTGCAATTCTTGTAGATTAGAATCTACAGCAGCTTCCAGACCCAGCAGAGCAGTGGGCATTTTTAAAGATACCTTGGCTGGGCATTTTTAAAGATGCCTTGGCTGGGCATTGGTAAAGATGCCTTGCCTGGGCATTATTAAAGATGCCATTGCTGGGCATTTTTAAAGATGCCTTGGCTGGGCATTGGTAAAGATGCCTTGTCTGGGCATTGGTAAAGATGCCTTGGCTGGGCATTGGTAAAGATGCAATGACACATTTTTGTTTTTTTCATTTTAGCCCTTTGGATTCTTCTTTGCAATTCTTGTAGATTAGAATCTACAGCAGCTTCCAGACCCAGCAGAGCAGTGGGCATTTTTAAAGATACCTTGGCTGGGCATTTTTAAAGATGCCTTGGCTGGGCATTGGTAAAGATGCCTTGCCTGGGCATTATTAAAGATGCCATTGCTGGGCATTTTTAAAGATACCTTGGCTGGGCATTTTTAAAGATGCCTTGGCTGGGCATTGGTAAAGATGCCTTGCCTGGGCATTATTAAAGATGCCATTGCTGGGCATTTTTAAAGATGCCTTGGCTGGGCGTTGATAAAGATTTGGGATGCTTTTGCACAATTAATGTGATTTTTGCTGTTGTATGCATGCTGATAACTTGTCAAACCTTGGCTCATACTCCGTTAGTTTGAGAGCAACACATACAGCACTCAAATCATCTGTTAGTCTATTTCTGGCATCACATTTGATATAATTCAATGCTGAAAACAGCTGCTCACAAGCATAGGATGACCCAAACAAAGTAAGGAAAGCAATCCCAAGTGTTTTCATTGCCTTAAAATTATTTGGCAGAGAATTCCACACTTTAAGTATTTCATTTTCTGAACTAGCAACTGTGCTGTCTTTGGTCATCCCTTCACACTCCATCTTTTCAAGAGTGGCACGCAGGTCAGAGAATTTATTTTTCCAGATAGAGCTTTCTTGAAATTCCAGTAGCTCCATTTCCAAATTTTCTAAATCTAACCAGTGTAAGCAGGAAAGATCAAGTTCTTCAAATTTGGCTTTATCTGGAGAAGTAAGAAAACTCAGGGTTGTTTCCATCTTACGGAACTGTACAAATCTGTTGCCAAAATTCTCCTTTGCAACTGCTATAATGCTAGAAAATTCTTTGTAGATTTCTTGATGGTTTGGATTGTCTGTAAATGTTGTAGAATTTTCCAAATGCATTTTTAGATTGGGAAAATATTTCAGCTGCCCACTTTCAAGGTCTCTTTCAAAAACCTGCAGTTTTCTCTCAAATGTTCTGATATCACAAAACATTCTTTCTGCCGTTTTCCCTAAACCTTGCAGTTTTTTGTTCAGGACATTAAAGTGTATTGTAAAATCAGTAAAAAACATGAGATTGGTGAGCCAGGTCATATCAGTGAGCTGTGGATATTCCTGCCCCTTGTCATTCATAAACAGCCTAATTTCATCCAAACAGGCTACAAATCTCTCCAAGACCCGTCCTCTGCTTAGCCATCGTACATTATTGTACATAAGTAAAGTATTATACTGTGCCTGTACCTCATCAAGAAGTGCTTGAAACTGTCGAAAATTAAGAGCACGAGCCATGATGTAATTCACCATTTTTGTGACATCCTTGAGGATATCGTCTAATATTTTGCTGCTTTCCTTGGCACAAAGAGCTTCTTGATGTATAATACAATGAAATTGAATGACTGGGTGCTTTGCTTCTTTGACAAAAAACTGTATGAAACCAGATGTTACCCCCACCATGGAAGGTGCCCCGTCACTAGTAACTGAAACCACTTTTTCTGGCCTTATGTCTTGTGAGACAAAAGCCTCCATCACAGCATTGTAGATATCTATCCCTTGTGTTCTTCCAGGCAAAGACAACAGTTTCATGAGCTCCTCTCTCATGGTGTCACCAACAGCATAACGCAAAATTACTGCTAGCCTTGCATGATTATTTATGTCTGTGCTTTCATCCAAGCACATGGAGTAACAGGCTGCCTTTTGTAAGTCAGTGGTGAGCTGCTGACTAACATCACTTGCCATACGCAGGACTCTATCTTTAACAGTATTTCTGCTAAGTGGCATTTCAGAGATTCGTTGCTTAATTTTGTCCTTGTTTGGAAATTCATGAAAAAGGGAATTACTCACAGCCAACATGGCCGTTTTGATAAAATCGCCATCAGAGAGGGGCTTTCCATGTTTTGCTATGCACAGTGAAATTTCAAAGCTGGCATTTGCCAGATAATTTGTTTTAGAAAGATAGTTGCAAAAACTACGATACTGGCAGTGATATCTCTTCAATTTCCCATCAAGAAACTCTTTTCTTTCAGCTACACCAAGTTCGGCAACACTTTTGTGGTTGGTATCAAAATGACGTTTGACACTAGATGTGCGAGATACCACACTTTCACTACACAGAACACATAACGCTTTCCCATTGCGTTCAATCACTCCAAATGACTGTGTCCAGGTCTCTTGGAATGATCTTCCACTATCTGTTTTTAATTTTGCTTTTTTTGATGTACTCATTTTTGGTTGTTCATGTCTACAAAAAACACAAAATGTATAAAATAAGGATGGATGAAGCACCCAATACAAATCTATCCCTACCTACCTATACCAAAAATATTATTGCAACATTTCACAAAAAAGGTAGAACAACTCACGGTTTTGTAGACAGATATACATCGTCCAATATCCTGTGAAACAAGAAGTCGCGCTGTGCCGCTGCTGACACCGCTATGCTGGGTCTGGAAGCTGCTGTAGATTCTGAATTGCAAAGAAGAATCCCAAAGAGAGGGCTGTAATGAAAAAAAAAATATGTTTTCATTGTTGTCCATAGGGACACAGGAAACTACCATAGCCCGGGGGCCAGATGTGACCCTTAGCAACTTACGTTTCTGTAATGTAGACAGATATAAGCTCAAATCGTCCAATGTCCTGTGAAACAACAAGGCGTGCTGTGCCGCTGCTGACACCGCTCTGCTGGGTCTGAAAGCTGCTGTACATTCTACAAGATTTGCAAAGTAGAATCCCGGAGAGAGGGCTGTAATGAAAAAAAAAATATGTTTTCATTGTTGTCCATAGGGACACAGGAAACTACCGTAGCCCGGGGGCCAGATGTGACCCTTAGCAACTTACTTTTTTTAATGTAGACAGATATAAGCTCAAATCGTCCAATGTCCTGTGAAACAAGAAGTCGCGCTGTGCCGCTGCTGACACCGCTCTGCTGGGTCTGGAAGCTGCTGTAGATTCTACAAGAATTGCAAAGAAGAATCCAAAGGGCTAAAATGAAAAAAAAAAAAAAGTGTGTCATTGTTGTCCATAGGCCAGGACACAGGCCCAATAACAGCAATGATGGGGGTTATATGTTTGCAAATGACACCTATGCCCAATAACAGCAAACATATTACCTCCCTCATTGCTGTTTTTGGGCCTAGGTGTCATTTGCAAACATATTACCCCCCTCATTGCTGTTATTGGGCCTAGGTGTCATTTGCAAACATATTACCCCCCTCATTGCAAATGAGGGGGGTAATATGTTTGCAAAGGACACCTAGGCCCAATAACAGCAATGAGGGGGGTAATATGTTTGCAAATGACACCTAGGCCCAATAACAGCAAACATATTACCCCCCTCATTGCTGTTATTGGGCCTGGGTGTCATTTGCAAACATATTACCCCCCTCATTGCTTTTATTGGGCCTAGGTGTCATTTGCAAACATATTACCCCCCTCATTGCTTTTATTGGGCCTAGGTGTCCTTTGCAAACATATTACTCCCCTCATTGCTGTTATTGGGCCTGGGTGTCATTTGCAAACATATTACCCCCCTCATTGCTTTTATTGGGCCTAGGTGTCCTTTGCAAACATATTACCCCCCTCATTGCTGTTATTGGGCCTGGGTGTCATTTGCAAACATATTACCCCCCTCATTGCTTTTATTGGGCCTAGGTGTCCTTTGCAAACATATTACCCCCCTCATTGCAAATGACACCTATGCCCAATAACAGCAATGAGGGAGGTAATATGTTTGCAAATGACACCTATGCCCAATAACAGCAAACATATTACCTCCCTCATTGCTGTTTTTGGGCCTAGGTGTCATTTGCAAACATATTACCTCCCTCATTGCTGTTTTTGGGCCTAGGTGTCATTTGCAAACATATTACCTCCCTCATTGCTGTTATTGGGCATAGGTGTCATTTGCAATGAGGGGGGTAATATGTTTGCAAAGGACAACTAGACCCAATAACAGCAATGAGGGGGGTAATATGTTTGCAGAACAAAGTTTCCCAAGTCAGTCAGCAACTGTCAGAACACCCACCAGCGAGATTAGCTAAAGTAATTGTTCAGCAAAATTTTACATTTTAGATTGGGTGATGTTAGCAGGGCAACCCATAAAACGACCCAGGTATCCCATGTCTAAATAGTATTCGAGTAATAAGTATTCTTACCTTTGTCTGCAGCTGAATCAAACTGCGCAATGAAGAAGATGGCTTCACGAGTCTTGCAGCTCTTTCCCGCCGTGCGTCTTCTCCTCATGCTCCCAGTCACGCCCAGCAGCACGTCAGGCAGTGGATGATCTGAGAGCTCTCATTGGGTAGCAAGCTAACACGTGACCTCCGGGCGCTCATTCTAAGTTACGCCCACTCGGACACGTCACCGCTAGCACAGGGTAGTGTGGGAAATGTAGTTTCTAGTTGCGGTTGACGATTTAATTTTTTTTTCTTTGACATTTCTGCATTGTCACCGCGTGCCCACCAAAACAGCTTGCCGTGCCGGGAGCGGCACGCGTGCCACGCGTTCGCCATCACTGGTCTATACACTCTATTTTATTTGGTACCCTATCTACTTGACTGTCAGTTTTCATTTACATACACCCCGAAGGTACCCTCACAATCCATCCCAGGCTCTGCTGGCCCTCCTGCAGGCCTAGGATGGCCATGACGAGTGACAGCAGGTTATGTACCTTAATGCATTGTGGTGCCATTTATCCTAAATTGCACACCAATTTGCTAAGGAAACACCACTCCAATACACATGTGGTCTTGCACCACAATGAGCAGTAATGCACCACCATGTTTTTTTGGATTGATGCGTTGGCAAAAATGGTGCTCCCCAATTTTTCATTATAAAGGGCACCCAAATGCACTAAAACAGCACAACTCCACCATCTGTGAGGCCACCCAAGCTTTTCCACGATCCTTTTGAATGTGCCACCCCCCTACCTCTGACTACCCCGGCCATGCAACTCAGGCTCTGCTGTCCCTCCTGTGGGCCAAGGACATGGAGGGAGTCAGTGGGTTACGTGTCTTAGTGTGTTGGGGTGCCATTTAGGATAAATACCCTACTGTATACACCCCAGATCCCCCCTCAACATTGTTTTCCCCCATACACTCTTGATATGCCCCAGCACTATTATTTCATCTATGTAGTACCCCCTTTTCCAGTGGAGATACAGTGCATGTAAACTTTTAGCTCTGTGCCAACCTCCAGCACTGCACACCTATACCAATCAAGCAGGCAGACGGAGGGGCGAAGGAGGGAGCATTCCAGGCATTCCAAGTGCCCAGGTAAGTGTACATTTATTAAAACTCAGCAGCTGCAGTATTTGTAGCTGCTGGCTTTTAATATATATTTTTTTTTTAGGCAGACCTCTGCTTTAATCGAAAAAAAAAAAACAAAAAAACAGACTTTACCATCACTTTAATCATGCAACCCACCAGAACGCCAAATTCTGAATGGGTCCTCAAACATCCACAGCATTGGACTACATATACTGTAGGAGACAGCCCACTTTCTCTGTATGAATAATAAACACAAATACCATTCTCCAAAGAGAAAATCATAAATTTGACAAATATATGTGACCATTTCAAATAATAGCCAAATGATGTTTCCAGGTAGAGGAAATGCGCTGGCTCATTATCTAAGATTGTTTGATCATCTTGAGATGGAAAAATAGACATTCAGAAAGACCATTCGTAAGATGCAAAACAAATTCCATTTCAACTCATTCATTTATTTCTGGAAACATTGGTCTGTAGGAAATATCCATTTACTAAAAAACCTTACAGGATTTGACACAATCTAAGAGTTGTATGTTTTGGTTCTTTTGTTAGTTCTTTAACCACTTGCCTACCGGGCACTTTTACTCCTGTAGCGCCTATTCCAATTTTACAGGAGCCTGATGACTACCAGTGTAGGGATGGTTGACACTACTCAGGGTGCAGGTTTGTGGGCATGGTGGGTGATGAACAAGAAAGAACATTGGGCGCCAGTCACTTTTATGCTTTAAACCAGGGGTCTCAAACTCAAATTACCTGAGGGCCACAAGACAAGTTTTCATATGCCATGGGGGGCCGCATGCAAACTTTCAAACTTCAAAAACAACAGTACTAGTGTCAGCGAACACATTATTAACCCCCAGCACTGGTGTCAGCGAGCGCATTATTACCACCAGCACTGGTGTAAGTTTGACAAATTTGCTTGGAATCTAGGAGCCAGCTAAAAAAGTTAGGAGCCAGAAAACCCACCCCGTCCCGAGGAGCTTGCGCGCAGAAGCGAACACATACGCGAGCAGCACCCGCATATGTAAACGGTGTTCAAACCACACATGTGAGGTATCGCCGCGATTGGTAGAGTGAGAGCAATAATTCTAGCACTAGACCTCCTCTGTAACTTAAAACATGCAACCTGTAGATTTTTTTAAACGTCGCCTATGAAGATTTTAAAGGGTAAAAAAGTTTGTCGGCATTCCACAAGCGGACGCAATTTTGAAGCGTGACATGTTGGGTATAAATTTACTCGGAGTAACATTATCTTTCATAATATTAAAAAAAATGGGGATAACTTTACTGTTGTCTTATTTTTTAATAAAAAAAAGTGTAATTTTTTCCCAAAAAAGTGCGCTTGTAAGACCGCTGCGCAAATATGGCGTAACAGAAAGTATTGCAACGATCGCCATTTTATTCTCTAGGGTGTTAGGATAAAAAATATATATAATGTTTGGGGGTTCTAATTAGAGGGAAGAAGATGGCAGTGAAAATAGTGAAAAATTACATTAGAATTGCTGTTTAACTTGTAATGCTTAACTTGTAATACCAACGGCCACCACCAGATGGCGCCAGCTCACAAAAAAAATGGCCCGCGGGCCGGTACTTTGGGATCACTGCTTTAAACAATAGAGAAGTTTATTTCCCAGAACAGGGAAATATGGGAGAGAGGGGATAGGGCACAGGACACCCTTAACCACTTGCCAACCAGCCACTGTCGCTATACTGCACGATCCCACGAACCATCGTAGCTGAACGTCGGTCCCTTTAAGTGGGATAGCAGGCGCGCGTACGCCGCCGGAGGCACGCACACGCCCTCTGCACTGCGGGGGTGCCGATGCTCGTGACCGGCGATCGTGATGACCGCCGCCCTCGCGCGATCGCAGACACGAGAGACAGGACATGTGTGTGTAAACACACATGTCCCTGTTCTGTGAGGAGAGGCAGACCGTGAGTTACGTCCTAGCTGGGAACCACGATCTGTCATCTCCTATAGTCAGTCCCCTCCCCCCACAGTTAGAACACACTAGGGAACACAGTTAACCCCTTGATCGCCCCCTAGTGTAAACCCCTTCCCTGCCAGTGACATATATACAGTAATCAGTGCATTTTTATAGCACTGATCGCTGTATAAATGTGAATGGTCCCAAATTTGTGTCGAAAGTGTCCGATACGTCCGCCGCAATATTGCAGTCCTGCCGCCATTACTAGTAAAAAAAAAATAATGAAAAAAAATCATAATTCTGTTCCCCATTTTGTAGGCGCTATAACTTTTGCGCAAACCAGTCGCTTATTGCGATTTTTTTTTTTTTTTTTACAAAAATACGTCGAAAAATACGTATCGGCCTTAACTGAGAAAAAAAATTGTTTTTTTAAAAAAAAATTGGGATATTTATTATAGCAACAAGTAAAAAATATATATATATTTTTTAAATTGTCGCTCTTTTTTTGTTTATAGCGCAAAAAATAAAAACCGCAGAGGTGATCAAATACCACCAAAATAAAGCTCTATTTGTGGGGAAAAAAGGACGCCAATTTTGTTTGGGAGCCACGTCGCACGACCGCGCAAATGTCAGTTAAAGCGACGCAGTGCCGGAAGCTGAACGAAGGGGGTTTATGTGCCCAGTAAGCAAGTGGTTAACTAGCCCAATGTTCCTCTTGGTAAATATTCTACGTCGGTTACACATCAAGATCACGCAGTAGGCAACAAACTCATTAAAAACCCCACCGCGTGTTAACAGAGTCAACTACCGCTAGTAACTATTGCCCCCGGCCAATATTTGATTCGGTTATGTTGTTACTATGGCGCTGGGAGCCACGTGCTGTTTTCCGAAAGCATCTGCATTATATTCCTATTATACACTCGGAACGTTGATGTTAATTGTTTGACGCTCTTATCACGTAAATTGACTTTGATAAAATATGTATCCATTTGCTGTGATTTGCTATTGCATTTAACAAGCATCATTACATAAAAAAAATCAAAAAAAAAATCAAATAAAACTAATTGAATAGACGCAAGCGTATCCTTTTTTTTATTTTTATTTTATTTATTTTTTTCATTTGAATTTTGTTTAAACCGTGGCATTGTGTGGCCCGTACAGTCACAACAAGTGATCAATATGCACAATCCGTAACGTTAATTAAAACCTAATTGCAGCAAATATGAATCTTGGTTTGAGGCCAGAGTTAAGGATTTTCAGCTGCATTTCATTTGGAAAAACATTTTGTAAAACTTAGTGGAATTATCTCAAAGGCTGCACATTTTTTTTTTTTACTATGCCAATTTACTGCAGCCAATAAACTTGAGCGCAAAAAAAAAAAAGAAAAAAAAAAGAGGCTTAACGGTATGCACAAAGAGTCTTGTCACCCTGCCAAAGAGCAAAACCCTAATGGCACTATTTGTCAAAAAAAAAAAAAAAAAAAAGCGTTTTCTTGCGGTAATTAAGGTCGGAGAATAATCAGGCCATTTGTAGGAGGCTTCTGTTTCTCACAAAACAAGGCTGGGACAAGATCAATTTTATTGTTCGTGTTTTTTTTTTTGCTCCTTTTCTAGATCTATGGGCCAGATTCACAGAGATCTGCGGCGGCGTAACGTGTCGTCTTTACGTTACACCGCCGCAAGTTTTCAGCGCAAGTGCCTGATTAACCAAGCACTTGCGTGTAAACTCACGGCGGTGTAACGTAAAGCCGTCCGGCGCAAGCCCGCCTAATTCAAATGGGGCGTGTACCATTTAAATTAGGCGCGTTCCCGCGCCGAACGTTCTGTGCATGAACCGTTTGGATATTTCCCGCCGCGCTTTGCGCGAAATTACGGCGCCCTGACGTGTTTTTTGAACGGCGACGTGCGTAACGTACTTTCGTATTCCTGGTCGCCTTACGCAAAAAAAAAAATGTAAAATTTGACGCGGGAACGACGGCCATACTTTGACATGGCTGTTCTAAATCTAAGCCATGAAATAGCAGGCCTAAGTTTGTTTTGCGACGGGAAAAGCCGACTAGCGACGACGTAAGAGAATGCGACGAACGCGCGTACCTTCGTGGATCGCCGTAAACAGCTAATTTGCATACCCGACGCTGGAAAACGACGCAAACTCCACCCAGTGGCCGCCGGAAAATTACACCTAAGATCCGAAGGCGTACGAAGCCATACGCCTGTCGGATCTTAGCCAAAAGCCGTTGTATCTTTGTTTGTGAATTACAAATAAAGATACGACGCGGCAAATTTGAAAGTACGCCGGAGTATCAGCAGATACTCCGGCGTACTTTTTCTGTGAATCTGGCCCTATATCGGTAAATACAGAAATTATCTAGCATGCAATGGCATGCGATAATTACTTTATGGCAGTTTTATTCAATTATTTTGCCCTCGTTGTCAAGATAATAATTCATCAAGAGTCATGGCCTTCTCGGTTTTCCACTTTTTCTTTTGGTATAAATCAGGGGTCTTCAAACTGTCGAAACAAAGGACTGGTTTTATGCCCTTCAAACTATGGGGGGAGGGGGGAGACTGTGGCCAGTGGGAGTATAAATAATTACATCACTGGTGTCAATGGGGGGAATAGTGCCCCATAATTGATATCAGTGGGAGGAATAGTGCCCCATCATTGCTGTCAGTGGGTGGAATAGTGTCCCATCAGTGGAAGGAATAATGCTCCATCATTGGTGTCAGTGGGAGGAATAGTGTCCCACCTTTGGTGTCAGTGGGAGGAATAGAGCCCCATCACTGGTGTCAGTTGGAGGAATAATGCTCCATCATTGGTGTCAGTGGGAGGAATATAGTTTCCCCATCATTGGTGTCAGTGGGAGGAATAGTGTCCAATCGTTGGTGTCAGTAGGAAGAATAGTGCCCCTTCATAGGTGTCAGTGGGAGGAATAGTACCCCATCATTTGTGTCTGTGTCAGTGGGAGGAATAATGCCCCATAATTGGCATCAGTGGGAGGAATAGTTCCCCATCATTGGTGTCAGTGGGAGGAATAGTGTCTCATCTTTGGTGTCAGTGGGAGGAATAGAGCCCCATCACTGGTGTCAGTGGGAGGAATATAGTTTCCCCATCATTGGTGTCAGTGGGAGGAATAGTGTCCAATCGTTGGTGTCAGTAGGAAGAATAGTGCCCCTTCATAGGTGTCAGTGGGAGGAATAGTACCCCATCATTTGTGTCTGTGTCAGTGGGAGGAATAATGCCCCATAATTGGCATCAGTGGGAGGAATAGTTCCCCATCATTGGTGTCAGTGGGAGGAATAGTGTCTCATCTTTGGTGTCAGTGGGAGGAATAGAGCCCCATCACTGGTGTCAGTGGGAGGAATAGAGCCCCATCACTGGTGTCAGTTGGAGGTATAATGCTCCATCATTGGTGTCAGTGGGAGGAATAGTGTCCCACCTTTGGTGTCAGTGGGAGGAATAGAGCCCCATCACTGTTGTCAGTTGGAGGAATAATGCTCCATCATTGGTGTCAGTGGGAGGAATATAGTTCTCCATCATTGGTGTCAGTGGGAGGAATAGTGTCTCATCTTTGGTGTCAGTGGGAGGAATAGAGCCCCATCACTGGTGTCAGTGGGAGGAATAGACCCCCATCACTGGTGTCAGTTGAAGGTATAATGCTCCATCATTGGTGTCAGTGGGAGGAATAGCGTCCCACCTTTGGTGTCAGTGGGAGGAATAGAGCCCCATCACTGGTGTCAGTTGGAGGTATAATGCTCCATCATGGGTGTCAGTGGGAGGAATAGTGCCTATACTCAGTGTAAGGAAACATGCCCCAAGGGCCAGATAAAGACAGGCAAGGGGCCACATCCGGTCCACGGGCCACAGTTTGGAGACCAGCAGTATAAAGGGTTGGAGAATTACCTCTTGACCACTAAAAGGTTTTCCCACCTTCATGACCAGGCCATTTTTTGCTATTCAGCACTGTGCTACTTTAACTGGTAATTGCCCGGTCATGCAACACTGTATGCAAATTTTTTATATTTTTTTATACAAATACAGCTTTTTTGGTGGTATTTATTCACCACTGGGGTTTATTATTATTATTATTTTTTTACTATTTATAACTGAAAACATTGTAAACTGTGTTTACGTTTCAGTTTATGAATGGAGAGTAGCCGCTGTCTACTCTCCATTCATTTTCAGTGCAGCTGAGGCTGCTGAGAAAGGGACTGAGGAGTCTGTGTCCTTAGTCCCTTTCCCTGTCTCAAAGAGGAGAACTACTGACACATGTGCCACTGTCACAGTACTTGAAAAAAAGTATCAGTACTTGTAATCGGTCTTAAAAAAGTGGTATCGGGACAACCCTAATCTTTACACTGCACCAGGCATCACTCTGAATAATCTCAGGTGGTGGTTGAACTTGCTGGATTTTAATAGGCCAGGGGCCTGCATTACCCCTTCTTGATGGCCTAGTTGTTTAACAGCTTTAGATAGTTGGTGGACTACTTATCCCAGCTAGCCCGATTTGCAAATCCCGTGCCCGCAGGCCACATCGATTCGACACAAAACCCCACAGTCTCTCCTCTGGCCTTGCACCCAGCTCCCTTGGCATTCCCCTTCAGATATCCACTGTGCTTCACTTACCGACCTTCCCCTGCCCTGAGTCCTTGGGGAAAAATTTACCCAGACATGCGTTCTGACTGCCTCTCCAGCTCCTCTGTTCCAGGACAACTTCTCCATGACCGAGTAGGAAGAGAGGTTCCCTCCCAGCTCCCGAGCTCCTCCACGAGGCCTGCACCCCCACCAGATAGGTATGGGCCTCCTGCTGCAGTCTAACATGCCATTCTTCACTTCACCCAGCCGACAACTCCCCTCCAGTTGGCTGGACCTGAGCTTATGTAGGAGTCCTGCCCCCTGCCAATTTCAATTGGGGATTGGTTAGGGCTCCTCACATGAGCTCCCTGTCACTCCAATTCCCAGCCCTGCCCCTCTTCCAGAACATTCTTCCTGGAAGCAGGGAAGTGAGTGAAAAACTTATATAGCGCAGCACATGCGAACTAAATCTCCTCTGGGCGCTCGTTGTGCATTTCTCCTTTGTCATCAAAAGAGATGGGTTTTGATCTTTCTTCTAAAGGCCAAGTGGTTCTCCTCCAACCGAATGCTGGTTGGTAAAGCGTTCCATAGTCTGGGACCTTGGACCACAAATCTTCTTTCTCCTTTGGACTTGAATCTGGCTTTGGGTATCTGGAGTAGATTTTGGTTGGAGGATTGCAGAACGCGATTGGGGTTGTGAGCTTTTAGTTTTTCGCATAGATATTGGGGGGCATTTCCTTGAATACACTTATGCGTCAGACAGAGTGCTTTAAAAGCAATTCTGTTTTTTACTGGCAACCAGTGAAGGATTCTCAGTGAGCCTAGGTTCACACTGCTGCGAATTCAAAATCGCGGTAAAATGCACGATTTTACCGCGATTTTGGCCGCAATTTAATGTAAATCGCGGCCCAAAATCGCAAAAAGTAGTACAGGAACTACTTTTTGAAATCGCAGATGCGGCGTCGCACTGATTAGGACAGTGCCATTGCCGACAATTGCCGCCGATTTGAGATGCGATTTGACATGTCAAATCGCATCTCAAATCGTTCCAAATCGTACCCAGTGTGAACCAGGGCTGAAGGTGAGATTGATTCCCAAGGTTTTTCCCAGTCACAAGTCTGGCGGCCGTATTTTGAACGACTTGCAGACGAGGGTGGGTTTCTTCAAGATAGGTCCGGGAGGTGCCCAAGAACTGAAGGACAGGTGGTAACACCCACTGCTACACTTACCACTCCCTGCAAAACAAACAGGCCTAGCATGAAGCATAGGCCTGCCTAAATGTACCTGCCTGGCAGCTATCACAAAAAATCTCACCTCTAACACCTACCTGTGGTAGAGGGCGCTACATCCCTAATACCCATCTAAGTTTAATCCCCTTAATAAAACAAAACAAAACAAGCTATGAACTGGTCTGTGTTACTGAGTGACTGTAAGATGGACGTGGCGCTGGGCAGGGTGACGGGTGGACCACAACTTTCAACAACCCCTACGTGGGCATGGCTATATATATATATATATATATATATATATATATATATATATATATATATATATATACATTATATACAAACACTGAATGTTAAGCTGTGCTCCAACTTGCTCATTAAAACAAAGCTGACTTCCTGCATCTTTCCTGAATGCGAGTTATATAGCGATAATAATGTCTGCCGCGCGCTCCCTTAATACGTATAATTTGGACATCAATGAAAATGATATATAATCTAAATGTCTTTATTGTAAAGCATAAACGTGTTAATTAGATAATTATATGTGCATGGCGTATAATATCCAAAGTGCGCATAACATACATTACAAAGGAAGAATAAAGGCGAAGAATATAATTACCATTTTAATGCAGTTCATATTTTTTACATTCATTATTAAAGTGTCATCAGCTGTATAGTTGTTTCAGTCTGAAAGATGTGACTGCATTTCATGAGCCAGAAGTTGCCTAGGTGGTCATCACTCCCATCATCAAAAAAAGAAAAATACTATGGGGTCTTCCTATAGAACATTTACATTGCCATTTGTCCACCAAATCTTAATGTACATTCCTTTGCACGGGGGAGGAGCCAATCGGTAACATGCCACCCCAAACAAACCAGCAGCTCCTTCGGGGGTTGTGCTACGCGTGGGGGCTTGTCCGGGATAGGCTGTTACCTCGGACAACTACTTTGAAAAGTTTATTCCGTCATTTAAAGCCAGGAATTGTCGTGGTGTTGGACTGTGCTGGCGAGGAGAGAGTCAACGTCATATAGTTAAAGTCTGGGCGCACGTGCAGCAGAGTGACGTGTGCCTTCAACGTGCAAGAAAAAGAACTCAAAGTGGGAGGAGTTACCCACCCCTGCGTGAGACGTAGGGCGAGTTTGGCGCCAAAGGACAGAGTGATTGCCCGCCCACGAGAGAGAGTTGTGCAAATATGTCTGTGCCCCCGACGCCCCCGAGATTGAAACCCCCGATGTCTTCGGCGGGAATCAATCCGATGCCTGCTGCCACCGGAGTCCCCCTGACCGACACTGGGATTAGAATGAACACGCAGGGGAGGATCGTACTGTTTTCCAGTGGTAGCATTGAGGCCCTTGGACTGTCTTGCCCCTGATGTGCGGAGCTGGCCATCCAGATCTTGCCCCTTGCTCGGTGGAAGAAGTGCCGGGGATATTTGTTCCATGTGGAACAACCAACAGAGTCTCCCCGTGAGTACCGTGTGGATTGGGTCGCTGGAACAGTGACCCCGGAGGAAGAGTTCCCATGGCCCGCACCTGCTTCCACCGCTTCTACTGCTGATCCCGATGCCGTGACTGTCTCTTCTACACTCACCATGCCATCGGCTGCTACCCCGATTGTGTCGTCGGAAGTAAGTGACTCTGAAAATAAAGAAAATGTGCCTGCTGTAAAGGTGGATGTTGCCACCGAAACCGTATGCATGGCAGTGGTCCCTGCTTGGCTCACACCTGGAAAGGTGGGGCCCCGTCAAGGCCTCCCACGGCTGTGGTCAAGGCCTACCTATGCATGGACGTGACAAGGTCAGTACACTTGTTGAAGAACGTATCTGTTTGCCTGCTGAGGAATACAGTGTATGGTGAATGTAGTAGTAATGGAATGTCCACTACAGGTGTCTTTTTCTGTGCTCTTTATTACCCAGCCGGGTAAAAAATAAAAACGAGTAGAGGTAAAGCAGTGGCTGCATTTGATGGGCACAGTAGCTGCATTTGACGGGCACAGTGTCTGTAATTGATGTTTTTTTTTTTTGCTCCCCCCCCCCCAAAAAAAAATTGAGCACCAGCCACCACTGATGGCGACCCCTGTATTAGAACATACAGGTGTATTTCTTTTTGTAAGTGAATATTCATGATTATTTTTGTGTGTTAGCAGATATGTTTTTTATACACATATAGGTAGATTCAGAAAGAGTTAGGCCGGCTTATCAGTAGATAAGCCGACCTAACTCAGAATCTACGCCGACCTATGTTTAAGCGTATGCTCAAACAGAGATACGCTTAAACATATCTAAGAGACGACGGCTTGCGCCGTCCTATCTTAGGTTGCAATATTTTGGATGGCCGCTAGGTGGCGTAGAATATGTAAATGAGTTTATACGCCGATTCACGAACGTACGCCCAGCTGCCGCAGTCGATTTACGCCGTTTCCGTAAGGCATTAGCAGGCCTAAGGTTATTCCACCTATTAAAAATGGGGAGGGTAGTGCTGCGCTAATCAGTGGTGAATGGATAAGTGAATAAACAGGTGGGGGAGGGGAATGAAAGTAGGTGTAATTGAAATGAGGAGCAATATAGCCCAAATGGCATCAGCATAAAAATAAATATAAATGATCAGTGAACAATAACAGTAATGGTGCAAATCATATAACTACACAGGTTCCTCTTAATGTGATGAAATACACTATAAGTAATGGTGCAAAAAAAAATTTCAGGTAACTGTGCTAAGTGACACTCCTATATTGGTGATAAACAGTCCATCAACAGAGTTTGAAAAATATTAGCAAAAAATATAAGTAAAATTTCAAAAGTCCAAGAAAGCAAAAGTGCAAGTGTAGGTCCGCAATATGGAGTGAGAGGAAAATGGGTATCCAGTGATCCTTTTAGGGTAAGTAAGGATGTCCCCTTACCTTACTGCTGTAAGGTAACAGCATATAGATCCAACCACATTAGATGGTTCACTCGATGGGCTCTGATCCAACAACGGCAGGTCCTCCTTGGGGTTCTCGTCCCAGATTGGTCAGTTTCTCGCCCCAAAGAAATAAAGCATCGATGGTGTGATACCGTTTTAAAAATTTTAATTCTCAAAGAAAATAGACAGGGGTACTCACATAATCCAAAATACAATTGAGCATGTAAAAAAGAGGGGCAATCTGTCGCCAACGTCACCTCCGATACCTCTCAGTGGACTCATGCGCATTCGTCACTATCATGTGACTTCCTCAGGAGTAGTGAGAGGCATAAATGGGATCCTTTTTATAAGGTGACTTGTTTAGTAGGCTGTAAGTAAACTCAGCTGTTTACCATGTAAATAATGCAGCTGCAGCCATTTTCCCGTAGTCTGCTAGGCATTTAATAGTAAAATCAAAAAATCAAAAAATTTCGCCCAGCATATAAAATATTTAAATTAGTAGCATTCAGATGGTGGGTGACAGATATGACATCTCATTTATATGGTTAACAATGAAAAAAATTGAAAAAACTTAAAAGCTTCAGCCAGGGGACGGAGACCATGGGGGGGGGCAAACACAGAAGTCCCATTGTACCATCATAACATTCTGTGTTGACAGTACACAGCATTCTACAGGAAGTCTGGCAGCCGCCATTTTGTTGTAGCTCAAAAGTACCATCATAACATTCTGTGCTGACAGTACACAGCGTTCTACAGGAAGTCTGGCAGCCGCCATTTTGTTGTAGCTCAAAAGACGTCCCCAGCATCTCACAGAGCGCTGGGGATACGTCTTACAAAAGTGAGCCATTCTGTCTGATGTCTGGTCGGGGGCCTGCATGGGGCCCCCCGACCTCGGCCAGCATCACAAATAGGCTTCCATCACGTATCGGCGGCGTCTATCAAAACGAGCGCCGCCGGAAGTGGAGCTGCAGCCACCTTGCAGCCACCGGAAGTGGAGCCGCGGCCATTTTTTTGAAGCCAATGCTTGTTAAATGGTGACACACGGCATCCTCACAAGGGAGCACTCGAGGGAAACAATTAAAAACACAGGGGAGCAGGAATTTATGTGTATATACACACTCATAATGCACCGAGAAGATTGAGGCTCAATTGGTATATTAAAAAATATTGAGAGCCAGAATAATTTGTTAAAAAAAATATATATATGTTAAAAAGTATAAAAAATTTAAATGAATGTATGTCGACATATTTAATTTCATTGAATGGATATGCCACATAAGGTTAAAAGACGTAGATGACGTGTGCGAACAGATCCACATATACAGATTAAAAACAATCTACGTCATCAATATTAGATAGCGAAAAGGAGAGAACAGAGAGGGTAAGTGAAGCAAGAAATAAATCAAAAAATAAAGTCTTATCGGTCACTTAAAAAACAATTAAGATCAAAATCTATGTTAAGACCTCGGGGAGCAAAAGTATCCAGAGTAAATATCCAGCGAGATTCTAACTGGCTCAATGTTCTAACTTTATGCCCGCCTCGCCAGTGTCTCACATAGGGCTCTATGCCCCAAAATTTAAGATGTGTCGGATCTTTATTGTGGTGGGTAAGGAAGTGTCTTGATACACTATGTTTATCGAAACCTTTAAGGATGTTTTGGACATGTTCTTTTATACGCACTCGTAATGCTCTTTTTGTCCGGCCTATGTATTGTAGACCGCAACTGCATTCGAGTGCGTATACAACTCCCTCTGTGTTACAGCAGATAAATTCTTTTATTTCGTATACATCTCCTGTACTAGTTGCAGTAAAATCTTTCCTCTTCTGGTTTGGTTTGTGAGTTCTCAAACATGCGTAGCATCTTTTGCATGGAAAAAAACCTTTACCAGTGAAAAAAGAGAGGAAGTTGTTTTTATTTTTAGGCGGATCAGGCACATTTTTAACAATTTTGTCCCTAATAGTAGGTGCCCTTTTATATACGAACTTTGGAATCGGTGGAAGGACACCCCCCAGTTCTTTGTCAGCCAGTAGTATATTCCAATGGCGTCTAATGACTTTTTCAATGCATTTATGTTGTATACTGTAATCGAAGATGATAGGCATCAAGTCTTTATGCATTTTTTGTTTAGGCTTATCACTCATAAGAGTCTGTCTATCCATTGTTGCCACTTCTGCAATCTTCTGGTTAATAAAGGAATTGTCGTATCCTTTTTGTTTAAACCTTTCTCCCATGTCTTTTGCTTGGGTGAGAAAAGTATCTTTGTCTGTACAATTTCGTCTTAGGCGCATTAATTGCCCTTTTGGAATGTTAAAAAGCCAGTTTCTGTGATGACAACTTTCAAGCGGCAAGTAGCTATTACGATCCACATTTTTAAAATGAGTTTTAGACCGGAGTTCATTATTTTCTTGTTCCACCTCTAGGTCTAGGAATGTGATCTTTTTGTTGCTGATTTCCCAAGAAAGTTCAATATTTCTGTCATTGGTATTTAAATCTTGTAGAAAATCTGCTAGCGTTTCTTTCTCGCCCCTCCACAGTATGAAGATATCATCAATATATCTTTTATATATGTACAGATCATCAGGAGGTTCAGAGAAGATTTTCCCTTCTTCCCATTGGGCCATAAAAAGCCCAGCTACACTAGGGGCAAATTTTGCCCCCATGGCTACGCCGGTTTTCTGGAAAAAGTAATTGCCGCCATACCAGAAGTAGCTATTTTTAAGACAAAAGTCCAAACTTTTTACCAGATATTTTCGTTGGATGCAGGGCAACTGGGAATATTTCCTGAGGCCCCATTTGACTGCTTCGCATGCTTGATGATGTAGTATGATCGTGTATAACGACGATACGTCTGCTGTTGCTAGCCAAAAGGGTCCATCATCTCTTGGTATATCATCCAGGCATTGTAACATCTGTTTTGTGTCTCTAAGATACGCTCTTGTACTCTGAACTACTGGCTGTAAATAGAAGTCAATGTATTGCCCTATTAGGTGCAATAACGTTCCCGCCGCGAGATTCGAATTTTTTACGTCGTTTGCGTAAGTCGTCCGCGAATCGGGATTTACGTTGTTTACGTCCACGTCGAAATCAATAGGCCCGTGTGGCGTACGTAGCCGCAATGCACACTGGGAAATGTAGGCGCCCGGCACATGCGCACTTAAAAAAAAACGTAAAAAACTTGAGGTCAAGCCTCATTACCATCAAACACGCCCCCCTCCAACACATTTGAATTCGGCGCCCTTACGCCCGCCCGCTTTAGGCTACGCCGCCGTATATTAGCAGGCAAGTATATTGAGAATCATTACTAGCCTAGCTAATTTACGGCGGTGTAGCCTAAACAGGCTAAGCTACGCCGCCGCATCTTTAAGCACTCGTACCTGAATCTACCTAATAAAGTTTTGAATGCGTCCTAAAGCTTTCTAGCTGTACACCGCATAAAGTGCTATTTGTTAAAAAAAAGAAAAATTGGGGAAATGACTTCACTACTTTTTATTAAAATCGTGGGCAACCTGCGCAGCCTCAGGTCCAGACATATCTTTGTAATAAAGTTTTGCTCTTTGGTTATGAACGCTTCGAGGTATCTCTCAACCCCTAGTGGTTGTCTTTTGGAGAGTTGAAATTTATGATAAGCCCTACACTGAATGCACTCTTACAAAAATAAATTATGTATCTTTTTTTTTTCTCAATTTGGTACCGGCGCTTGCTGAGAGCTCTTCAAGATAATGTCTGTCTTTACTTTGGAGCAAATAGGTCCGCACTATGTATGAAAAAAAAAGGGGGGTGGGGTTACACACCAGCCAATTGCATTAACGTAATTTGTTTTTCTTGTTGGCCTTGTCAGAAGACGGACAACGAATGTCAGTATCATTCTGTGCCACGGGCGGTGGGTTCATTTTAGGTAGCATCCTCAAAAGTGGGCATGAAAAAAAATAAGGCGAGCGGACGCCGCTGAGCTGTTTGCAGATGTGATCGACACAAGTTTTCTGATGCCGAATGGAGTTCTTGTTGTTCATTCCTGTTTTTGCCGGAGGGGACAGTTACACAGCAAAGGAGTCCGCGGGTACTCTAAGCACTCAAACAACGAGAACTGAGTAGAATAAAAAAAAGCATTTAATGTCTCTGGCTAAGAAAAAAAAAATGGAAATATGGACATATTTCTGGGCTATTACTGAAAACAAGTCTGCTATTTAAACACATTTTATCCTTTTTTATCCTTCAAGAAACTCTACCCAGAGAGGAGATTCTGGTGAGGAGAATATTAAAATATTATTTAGGAGCTGTTTTTACCAGCCGCGTTGCATATAAAACAGTAATTACTTTTCAGAAATATCCCCCAAAGATTTCTGTTTGTAAGACGTTGTTTGTCAAGGAAGGAATTGGTCATTGGTGAGAGGAAAAAGGGTTATGGAAAACAAGAACAAATCATAAAGGCCTAAACATCTATATCTGGTATATAACAGCCTTTAAGGAATAATACAAAGTACAGTCAGTAAACACACTGGTAGCAACTTCATTGGCAGAGCTACCCAATTGGTGGGCAACGTTAAAGCTCAGGGGCCTTAACTGGTACAGCTACACCAGTGGTGGGCAAGGTATAAATCATAGGGGGCCTTAACTGGTACAGCTACACAAGTGGTGGGCAAGGTATAAATCATAGGGGGCCTTAACTGGTACAGCTACACAAGTGGTAGGCACGGTATAAATCATAGGGGGCCTCAACTGTTACAGCTACACCTTTGGTGGGCAATATAGAAAACATAGGGGGCCTCAGCTGGTACAGCTACACCAGTGGTAAGAAGGTTATAAAGCATAGGGGGGTCTCAACTGATATAATTACACCAGTGATGGGAAGCTTATAAAGCATAAGGAGCCTCAACTGGTACAGATACTCTAGCAGTGGGTAATTTATAAAGCATAGGGGACGTCAACTGTCAAAACGACACCAATGGTGGAAAATTTATAAAGCTTAACGGGCCTCAAATGGTACAGCTACACCAGTGGTGATCAACTTATAAAGCATAGGGGAGCTCAACTGGTACAGTTACACCAGTGGTGGGCAACTTATAAAGCAAAAGGGGACTCAACTGGTATAGCTACACCAGTGGTGGAAAACGTATATAAAGCTTAGCAGGCCTCAACTGATACAGCTACAACAGTGGTGGGCAACATATATTGGGGCCGCAACTGGTATAGCTACACCGATAGTGGGAAACACAAAGCTTAGCGGGCTTCAACTGGTACAGCTATGCCAGTGGTGGGCAACTTATTAAGCATGGGGGCCTCAACTGGTACAGCTACGCCAGTGGTGGGCAACTTATAAAGCATGGGGGCTTCAACTAGTACAGCTATGCCAGAGGTGGGCAACTTATTAAGTATAGGGGCCTCAAACGGTACAGCTGCGCCAGTGGTGGGCAATGTGTAAAGCATTAGGGGGCTCAACTGGTATAGCTACAATAGCGATGAGAAACATTTAAAGCATAGGGGGTCAAAAATAACCTATACTCATAGGGGTGACTGTTCAATCTAGTTAAGGATCTTGTGGTAATCTATTGTTATAGATGGGCTCCTTGAGAGGGAATGGGGCCATACATCCTTTGGTTTAGCACTGGAGCTGGGTGTAGGCGGAAGGGTCTTATGTATATTGTGTGGGGGGGAACGGTTATGCTCTGGCCTCATCTCATTTCTGTTCATCCTAGTCCGTTCAGCGAATGTTGACGGTGTTTACTGCGAGTGTTTCTGCCCCCTTTCCTTCACCCCCCCCCCCTTTTTTTTTGTTTTTTTGTCTTGTTCTGGTTTTGTACACCGGTCTCTGTTTTTTAACCGGTCAATGTTGGTCACGCTTGTGGCCTGTTATTGTATATGTATTTTGAAAATTCAATAAAAATAATTTTACAAAAAAAAAAAAAAGCATAGGGGGTCTCACCGTTAAAGCTACATTAGAGGTGGGCAACTCTTAAAGCACAGGGGCCTCAACTGTTAAGCCTTGTACACACGACCGAACATGTCCGCGGAAACTGGTCCGTCGGACCAGTTTCCGCGGACATGTTCGGTCGTGTGTAGGGCCGACCGGACAGTTTCCCGGCCTAGCGGACAGGTTTCCAGCGGACAAAAGTTTCTTAGCATGCTAAGAAACTTGTCCGCTGGAAGCCTGTCCGTCGGACATGTCCGATGGTCAGTACGAATCATCGGACATCCTGGTGCGCGCACGTCGTCGCCACGTCACCGCGTATTCTGTCCGCGGGGAATTTGGTCTGATGTACACACTTCAGACCAAATTCAGCCAGCAGACATGTCCGATGAAAACGGTCCACGGACCGTTTTCATCGGACATGTCTGGTCGTTTGTATGCGGCCTTAGAGCTATGTCAGTGGTGGGCAACATATAAAGCTTATTGGGCCTTGACTGGTACAGGCACACCAGTGGTGTAAATCTTATAAAGCATAACTGTTACAGTTACATCAGAGGTGGGCAACATATAAAGCAAGTATAACCCCGTCTTTTATAGTTTATCAAAGCAATTGGATGATAAATTGGGTATGTGTAACCTAAAAGTAACAAAGACACCCCTGAAAACGAGTGAGGAAAAAAGCAACCAGACCATCAGGAAATATCTGTATCATACACAATAGCCGGTGTATTTACCGATCGTTTTCATATCTCTTTTTTTTATTATTTAATTAATACAAGATTCTGTTTTTAAAAACCACAATCAGGATTGCAGCTGATAAGCAGATAATCCTTAGACGCAAGACGTCGTTAGCTCTCTTATTAAAATTTCCGCTTTCTAACCGGTTAATGTTATTTGACATTTCCATGTGATTCTTTGAAAGGGATGAAGATCATTAATGAAGATTCAGCAAAGAGAAAAAAAAATAAAAAAATTAAAAATCATCGGTTACCATGGCAACAGCACACTTTTTTTTCTCTCCCTTTCAAACACAAAGCAGGTGGATTGAAACTCTACAATTACACTGTGTTTGAAAACAATGCTTTGTCAGGTTGTACAGGCACTCAGACGTGTCACAGGTTTTTGCCGGCGCTCAAATGTGTCACACAAATGTGTTTTTTGCCAGCCTAGCGTCAACATTTTTTGTTGTTTGTAGGATGTATAATTAAATTGTAAAAACAAATATTGCTTAACCACTTAACCCCCGGACCATATTGCTGGTCAAAGACCAGAGCACTTTTTGCGATTCGGCACTGCGTCGCTTTAACTGACAATTGCGCGGTCGTGCGACGTGGCTCCCAAACAAAATTGGCGTCCTTTTCCCCCACAAATAGAGCTTTCTTTTGGTGGTATTTGATCACCTCTGCAGTTTTTAGTTTTTGCGCTATAAACAAAAATAATGCGACAATTTTGAAAAAAAATAATATTTTTAACTTTTTGCTATAATAAATATCCCCCAAAAACATATATAAAAAAACTTTTTTTTTCCTCAGTTTAGGCCGATACGTATTCTTCTACATATTTTTCTTAAAAAAAATCGCAATAAGCGTTTATTGATTGGTTTGCGCAAAAGTTATAGCGTTTACAAAATAGGGATATTTTTATGGCATTTTTATTAATATTTTTTTTTTACTAGTAATGGTTCGATCAGCGATTTTTTTTCGGTACTGCGACATTATGGCGGACACTTCGGACACTTTTGACACATTTTTGGGACCATTGGCATTTTTATAGCGATCAGTGCTATAAAAATGCAAAAAATGCTATAAAAATGCATTGTTTACTGTGAAAATGACAATTGCAGTTTGGGAGTTAACCACTAGGGGGCGCTGATGGGGTTAAGTGTGACCTCATATGTGTTTCTAACTGTAGGGGGCGGGGCTGGACGTGTGACGTCATTGATCATGCTTCCCTATATCAGGGAACACACGATCAATGACAGCGCCACAGTGAAGAACGGGGAAGCTGTGTTTACAGCTCTCCTCGTTCTTCAGCTCCGGGGACCGATCACGGGACTCCATCGGCGATCGGGTCCACGGCCGCGACCCGTGGCTGGGCACTTAAAGAGGACGTACAGGTACGTGCTTGTGCCCAGCCGTGCCATTCTGCCGACGTATATCTGCAGGAGGCGGTCCTTAAGTGGTTAATAAATATCACCAAAGGAGGCTCTATATGTCTTAGAAACAATGATAAAAAATGAAATTTAGATACAGTGGGGTACATTCAGGTAGGGGCGTGCACTGATACGGCGGCGCAGCGTATCGTCTTTACGCTACGCCGCCGTAAATTACAGGAGTAAGCTCTGTATTCATGAAGCACTTGCTCCGTAATTTGCGGCGGCGTAGCGTAAAAGGGGCCGGCGTAAGCATGCGTAATTCAAATGATCCTGTAGGGGGCGTGGATCATTTAAATTAGGCGCGTTCCCACGCCGAACGTACTGCGCATGCGCCGTCCCTAAAATTTCCCGACGTGCATTACGGTAAATGACGTCGCAAGGACATCATTGCTTTCGACGTGAACGTAAATGGCGTCCAGCGCCATTCACGGACGACTTACGCAAACAACGTAACATTTTCAAATCGCGACACGGGAACGACGTCCATACTTAACATTGGCTGTGCCTCCTAATAGCAGGAGCAGCCTTACGCCGAAAGTGAGTTACGCAAACGACGTAAAAAACTACCGCAGGGCGCACGTACGTTTGTGAATAGGCGTAAGTATGTAATTTGCATACTCTACGCTATCAACTACGGAAGCGCCACCTAGCGGCCAGCGTGAGAATGCACCCTAAGATACGACGGCGTAAGAGACTTATGCCAGTCGTATCTTAGGCTAATGTCGGCGTATCTAGCTTTCTGAATACAGAAAATAGATACGCCGGCGTAGCTTTAGATTTACGCGGCGTATCTATGGATACGCCGGCGTAAATCGTTCCTGAATCTACTCCAGTGTTTCATGACCGAGCAATGTGCGACAGCATTGAAAGCTTGAAAATTGGCCTGGGCAGGAAGGGGGTGAAAGTGCCCGGTATTGAGGTGGTTAAAAGATCGGCACGTTAATTTGGCAGCGCTGCGAATCTCGAACTCACAGGATTTGCCGCAAACCCATGAGTGTGATGGAGGCCTATTCCCCAATAATCCAGAGTAGACCAGGTTTGCTAGTCTGAAAGGTTTGTGCACGCATGTACTTATTTTCTTCCCATTTCTGATGGCTACGTGTATTTACATCGGCGTCTTCTTGCAGCTCGTTCCTGCGCGGCGCAATGATAGGAGACAAGGCTGCGGACGTATTAAAATGCGTTGTGCACTCTCCTGCTGAGTCCTACCTTCTGCTGCCACAGCCTGAAGCTCTCTTTAATCTCCCCGCTGCACGAGGCTCCGACTGACTTTGCTGCTTCCTCCTCCTCTCTCCCACGGGCGCACTGTATACCAAGGAAAAATAATGTTCATTTCATTTCCAACAGGATACCAAACCAAAGAAGAATATCATCTTATTCATGTTGAGAAAAAGGAATTTACATTAAATTCATTGAGGGGAAATTCGGAGATGAAAGTCAAAATACTCTATTCAGTCATAATTAGTTTGAAGAATTTAGGGATTAATTACAAGTTTCGGCTGCGTATGAATAACTTATAACTTCATTTTCGTAAAGGGGTTTTCTGCCTTATTTAGAAGGTAGACTGCGTTTCAGAGCCCTTCTTGTAGACGCACTTGAGAATTTTAGGTCTCTCTACAATTTAACCGCTTGCCTACCGGGCCACCGGGCCACCGGGCAACATTTCCCACATACATGTAAAAAAATCGCAATTTCTTTTACTATTAAATTACATAAAACCTCCAAACATTATACACTATTGGGTAGATTCAGGTAGGGGCGCCTAAAAATAGGACGGCGTAGCCTAGCGTGTTTACACTACGCCGCCTTAAGTAAGAGAGGCAAGTACATGATTCAGAAAGCACTTACCTCCTTACTTAGGGCGGCGTAGTGTAAACACGGCGGGCGTAAGGGCGCCTAATTCAAATGGGTTGGAGGGGGGCGTGTTTAATGCCAATGAGGCTTGACCTCACGTTTTTTTGACGTTTTTTCTTACTGCACATGTGCCGGGCGCCTACATTTCCCAGTGCGCATTGCGGCTAAGTACGCCGTACGGGCCTATTGATTTTGACGCGGACGTAAACGACGTAACTCCCGATTCGCGGACGACTTACGCAAACGACGTAAAAAATTCGAACCTCGCGGCGGGAACGGCGGCCATACTTTAACATTGTTATTCCACCTCATAGGTGAAATACTAGGGGTCTAAACAGGTCCCTGATGTCTCACTTTTGAGACAAAGAAAGAGACTGAGGACAGAGATTACCCAGTCCCTTTCTCTGTAGCCAAGCAGCTGGGGGAATCTGCCCAGCACAGGGTGATTAGGGTGTGCCCAGGCACACCTGGCACACCCTGTGCGCACACCTATGCTGACATCACTGATATTTATAGCTATCTGTATGCGGGGAATTCTTCCCAATGACCACAAGTGTAAGAAGCATTCTTAAAATTAACCATCACACTAATATGTCATGAGTTGAAGATGGATAGCTAGATTCAGGATGGCGAGCGCATAGTTGCGGCGGCGTATGGCATTTACACTACGCCGCCGTAAGTTAGCGAGGCAAGTAACTGATTCACAAAGTACTTGCCTGCTAAGTTACGGCGGCGTAGCGTAAATGCGGCGGGCGTAAGCGCGCCTAATTCAAAATAGGCTGAGGGGGCGTGTTTTATGCTAATTTGGGTTGACCTGACGTTTTTTTGGAACGGCGCATGCGCCGTCTGTATACATATCCCAGTGTGCATTACGGCTAAGTACGCCGCACGGTCCTATTGATTTCGACGTGGATGCAAATGACGTAAAACCCTATTCACGGACGACTTACGCAAACAACGTAAAATTTTCAGATTTCGACGCGGGAACGGCGGCCATACTTAACATTACTATTCCAGCTATTTGATGGAATAACTTTAGGCCTGCTAATGCTTTACGTAAACGGTGTATCTGTACTGCGTCGGCCGGGCGTACGTTCGTGAATAGGCGTATCTAGTGATTTACATATTCTATGCCGACCGCAATGGAAGCGCCACCTAGCGGTCAGCCTAAAAATTACACTTTAGGATACGAGGGTGTAAAAAACTTACGCCGCTCGTATCTGAGCCTAATTTAAGCGTATCTGGTTACCAGAATACGCTTAAATTAGCGCCAACGCAAATTCTGACTTAGGCTGGCGTATCTACTGATACGCCAGCCTAAGGCCCCGTACACACGACCGGATCTATCCGCTGGGATTGATCCGCGGATCAGTTCCAGCGGACAAATCCGGTCGTCTGTACGGCCTAGCGGATATTTATCCGCGGAGATTTCTCGGGCCGATCGATTTCAAGCGGATATAAATTTCTTAGCACGCTAAGAAATTTATCCGCTTGAATCAGGTTCAGCGGATTGATCCGGTGGTCTGTACAGACTCACCGGATCAATCCGTCCGCTCCCCTCCCTCGCATGCGTCGTAATGATTCGACGCATGCGTGGAAGTACTTACCTTCCAGCGTCGCCGCGTCATCATCGCGGCGAGGGTGCGACACGCCACCGCGGATGAATTCCGCGCGGATTTTGATCCGATGGTGAGTACAAGCCATCGGATCCAAATCCGGAGGAGGAATCTCCGCTGGAAACAGTCCGGTGGACCGTTTCCAGCGGAAATCCCCACGTGGGTACGGGGCCTAAGTCTCTCTGAATCCAGCTAGTAGTAATTATTAGAAGGGGTTGCCTGAGACCAGACATTTTTTTTTAAGGGTTCCTCTGTGTTGAAAAGTTTGAGAGGCTGCGCTCAATCTTCTCTACTTCATTCATAACTTTAAAAAAACAAAGTTTTGGCTAGAGCCGTGCTTCAGGACAACGAATGGACAGAGAGAGGGATTAATACGAGGCGTGAAGAGCTAATGGCGTATTACCGTTCTAAAGGAAAGAAAACTCATCAGGACCTATTGGCGTTGGCAGGAAGAGTTATGTAGAAGCAGCGGGTTGCAATTAAGCACATATTATTATAACTACCATTAATTTGTGCAACCTCGCATCGACTCCACCGGGAAATAACTGCCTCAATGGCATCTTCACGTCGACACATTTCAAGCACATTGACGCCTATCCAGAAAGAGTTTATTGCCAGCAATAAAGAAATAAAAAAATAAAAAAACTCTAAGATGCAGCGACGACTTTGTACTTGCAATGGGTGGCCGAAGGGAATATATTTAATATGAGCAAATGGATGCCAGCTGGTTTCCTTCATCGGAGAATTGTGAAATGTTTATTTTGTTTGATACATTGATGTTGTTGGCTGAATCCCTGCAGAAAAAAAAAAAGGGAGGCTCGACCGAAAAAAAAAAAAAGATTTTACAAAAAAAAGTCAAAAGTGACATAACGATTATTGCTAATTTGCGGCGGTTTAAAAAATACAACAAAGGCCTGATGCAAGGCAATATTTCTTTTCACAAACAAGACGTTTCTGGCTTCACAAACTGAAATTTTATGTCAAGAGAAAATTGGAGAATGGAGAGTGACTTGGTTGCTTAAAACTTAACACACGAGAGGCATTATGCGTCTCATCATCACTGCCGTCAGGTGTGCTCCACTTTGCAATTTGTTCTTCCAATTTGGGAAAATGGGCTTTTATGTAGGCAGACGCTCAACCGCTCCAGGTGGGAATGCTCTGATAGACTCACTCGGCTTTTGGAGGGGACTGAATGCAAGCCTCTTGTCTACTGACTATGGGTCCTGGTTAGTGTTGCTCACGAATATTCGCATTGCGAATATTCGGCTCGAATATGGCATATTCGAGTATTCGCGAATATCTTGAATTTCGCGGTCAATATTCGCTATTCCGAATATTTGGATTTTTTCAATTTTATTTTTAGAACAGATCACATCCTAGTGATCTCCATCGACGTCTAAAAGCATTGCTGGTATGATTAGAGACCTTGGGCCGAGTAGCTGAAGCGATCATTTTATATTGCCGAATATTCGCAATGCGAATATTCGGCAATAGGAATATTGCGCGATTATTTTCTCCGCCCTTCTTTTGCATCAGAGCCAATCAGAGTTCTCCTACCACAGTTGTCGAAATTCCGCAATAAATATCGCATTCGCATTTTGCGAAATTTCGATAAAATATCACGAATATTCTGAGCCAATCAGAGGGCTCCTACCGCAGTTGTCGAAATTCCGCAATAAATATCGCATTCGCATTTTGCGAAATTTCGATAAAATATCAGGAATATTCTGAGCCAATCAGAGTGCTCCTACCGCAGTTGTCGAAATTCCGCAATAAATATCGCATTCGCATTTTGCGAAATTTCGATAAAATATCACGAATATTCTAAGCCAATCAGAGTGCTCCTACCGCAGTTGTCGAAATTTCGCAATTATTTTCGCATTCGCAATAGCGAAATTTCGCAAACATTATATTTCGATAAAATATCACGAATATTCGAATTTAGCAAATTTTTCTCGAATATTCGGCTATATATTCGTGATATATCGCGAAATCGAATATGGCGTATTCTGCTCAACACTAGTCCTGGTCTGTTAAGTGCCCCCATAGCAAGAAGGGGGAGGGCCCAGAGCTCCAGCAGGGGACCCAAGAATAGAAAGACCAGGGCTGCTCTGTGCAAAACCATTGCACCAAGCATGTGAGTATGACATGTTTGTTATTTAACCTCTTGGTACCGATTCTACGCAAATATGCGGCCTCTCGTGGGTGGGCCTTAACACCAGACGCACACATATTTGTGTACCAGAATGTAAATAGAGCTGTGCTGAGAGTGTGCTTCCGGCACAGTTATTGGAAAGCTCCCTATTGCTACTTGCAATTGGAAGCTTTCCTATCACGTGACCAGTGTGAGAGCCAATCATGGCAGCCACAGGCTCATAAATCCCACCCTGCCTCCCACCATCTGAAACCCCTTAAAGGGTCGGAAGGTGCCGGTTAAAAAATAAATAAATAAAATTGACTTTATTATCACTGATGGGCACTGGTAGGTGCACTGATAGGAGACACTTATGGGCACTTGTAGGCGGCATGATAGGTGACACTGATGAAGAGGCACTGATGGGCACTGATTAGCAGCACTGGTGGGCACTGTGGGGACTGTACTGATAATCAGGACATGTCCCTTTTACACAAGCCAGTTATCGGCTCTACTCTCCTATCCTCACAGTGGGGTAGATTCAGGTACATTTGCCCATTTCTTACAGAGGCGCAGCGCACCGTTTTGCCGATGCGCCTCCGTAAATTTCCTGCGCTACGCTTGATTCACGGAGCAGTAGCTCCTGAAAAATGCCCGGTGTAAGAGCGCGCAATTTAAATGATCCCATAGGGGGCGTGGATCATTTAAATTAGGCGCGTTCCTGCGCCGAACGTAGTGCGCATGCTCCATCGGGAAACTTTCCCGACGTGCATTGCGGTAAATGACGTCGCAAGGACGTCATTTGCTTCAAAGTGAACGTGAATGGCGTCCAGCGCCATTCACGATTCACTTACGCAAACGACTTAATTTTTCAAAAACGCAACGCGGGAACGACGGGTATACGTAGCATTGGCTGCCCCTGCTAATAGCAGGGGCAGCCTTACGCAAAAACCGACGTACGCAAACAACGTAAACTGCGTACGCAGGGCGCGCGTACGGTTGTGAATCGGCGTTAGTATGCAATTTGCATACTATACGCTGACCACTACGGGAACGCCACCTGCGTACCTGCGTAAGAATGCAGCCTAAGATATGCGGGCATAAGAGCCTTATGCCAGGCATATCTTAGGCTGCAGTTGGCGTATCGAGGTTCCTGAATCAGGAGCATTCGATACGCCGGCGCAAGTAAGCAATTGCGCTGCATAACTATGGTTACGCAGACACAATTGCTCTCTGAATCTACCCCACTGTCAGCATGAGGAAAGGAATGCTGATAACCGGCTTTTACCTCCGTGATCAGCTGTGATTGAACACACTGTAATCACAGAGCACACCACCCACGTACCACAGCAGGCATGTGGCGGGCGTGAGTGATCACGGGAAGCCGTCATATGATGGCCTCCCAGAATGGATGACCGCGCTGTCCCCGTCATTCGCTATAGCGCGGTCGGCAAGTGGTTAAGCTTTTTCAGTGAAGAATTCAGGCCAACTGAGAACTGAGAAATTATTTCGGTAAAGGGCATTTTTTTGGAACTTCATTGTAATTAAAAAGCATTAATGGAACTCAAACTTGGAGAAGACATGACAGTTAAATTTTTTTTTTTTTCTTTAACCCCAAAAGGTCTTCCAATTAATTAAACTGCTTGTCGAGTTCATTGTCATAAATCTGCGAACTTTGCCACATCTCCGGAACGGCGGATTGCCAAGTGACCTGAACGGCGGGCATGCAGAATGTAATTATATTTGCGATGTTCAGTCATTTCCCCGGAGGGGTAGGAGCCAAATAAACAAAGTAATGCACGTCAATAGGAGGCAAATGATCTAAGTAGCAAATATTTGTGATTCTTAGAAGTTTAACTGCAACAAAATAAAGGTTGAGTAAATATTCAGCCAAGAAGGGTTACAGATCTAAAAGCTGAATTCCAGTTTTGGCAATTTTTACAACTTGGACCAATGTAGGTATGTATGTGCCACACCTGCCGACATGGCTGCTGATGAGGCAGTACATCTCCTTTGCTGGGCCCGCCATAATGTCGCAGTCCCAATAAAAATCGCAGATCGCTGCCATTACTAGTAAAAAAAAAAAAAAAAAATCATAATTCTGTCCCCTATTTTGTAGGCGCTATAACTTTTGCGCAAACCAGTCGCTTATTGCGATTTTTTTTTTTTTTTTTACCAAAAATATGTAGAAGAATACATATCGGCCTAAACTGAGAAAAAAATATAGTTTTTAAAAAAAAAAAAATGGGATATTTATTATAGCAAAAATTAAAAAAAAATTTTGTTTTTTTTTTCAAAATTTTCGCTTTTTTTGTTTATAGCACAAAAAATAAAAACCGCAGAGGTGATCAAATACCACCAAAAGAAAGCCCTATTTGTGGGGGAAAAAGGACGTCAATTTTGTTTGGGAGCCATGTCGCACAACCGCGCAATTGTCAGTTAAAGTGATGCAGTTCCGGAAGCTGAAATTTCGCCTGGGCAGGAAGGGGGTATACGTGTCCAGTAAGCAAGTGGTTAAGATCCGTGTTTGGAGAGATTTTAATTGCACATCAGTGGCCATTGCTTTTCCCAGCATTTAAGGAGAACACGCTGTTCTGACCTTTTGTCAATCAAAGGTCCATCAATCAAGGTGACCCACAGATCATGGTGGAGGTCGTTTGGAATGATAACAAGTTTATCAGCATAACAAGAGTGGAAGAAGGACTGTCACATCTTTCGCTTTAATGTGTATTACTGACATAGGGACATTCATTTATTGTGTGGTTGATTCACATTATTATTTCTATTAGTTTATTGTTTTGCAAATATTGACACTAGCACAAGATCTGATGATTTAGATAGTGATTACCTACACATAAGCTTCGGCACATCTAATATTCTCTTTTTTAAGAGGTGTTTTTTTTTTTTATCTTCAGTGCTAGCAGCTGAACACTAAATGAAGACGGCATGAGTCGTGTCATAATAACATTTAGCTGGATTCATAAGGAGCGCCGCATCTTTAAGGCGGCGTAGCGTATCGTATTTACGCTACGCCGCCTTAAGTCAGAGAGGCAAGTACTGTATTCACAAAGTACTTGCCTCCTAACTTACGGTGGCGTAGCGTAAATGTGGCCGGCGTAAGCGCGCCTAATTCAAATTAGGCTGAGGGGGCGTGTTTTATGTTAATGGTGGGTGACCTGACGTGATTGACGTTTTTTTACGAACGGCGCATACGCCGTCCGTGTACATATCCCAGTGTGCATTGCGCCAAAGTACGCCGCAAGGGCGTATTGGTTTAGACGTGAACGTAAATTACGTCCAGCCCTATTCACGGACGGCTTTCGCAAGCAACGTAAAGTTTTCAAATTTCGACGGAGGGAGGGGGCGAGCACGACACTCCACACCAGGGAGAAAGCCTCGCATTACTGTGGGGAGTTACAAACAGAAGAACAGGAAGTGAGGATTTCTCAGAAGAAATAAGGACATTAAAAAGCAAAATGGAAGGATGAGGTAAGTGAAGGAGGACTGCACTAAGGTAAAGGAAGCTATTTAGGGGAAAAATTGTACCTTTACAACCCCTTTAAAGTATTGTGTCTTCCCTGGGTCTCCAAGAAGGGGAACTAGGGTGGTGGCCAGATGTGGGTTAAGGGGGAGGTTACCTTTCATCTTCCCTGGTCACGTCAAAAATTTTAAAATGTTTTTGGCTTTACCAACATTTTTAACGAACATTATCTCAACAAATTAGAATACATCTTGTACTGATCTGATGGGGATCCTGATTGGCTGCTATTGGTCTTGAGCAAGCCTGCTTGAGTGTGCACCACCTCTAACCACTTGCTTACTGGGCACTTAAACCCCCCTCCTGCCCAGACCAATTTTCAGCTTTCAGCGCTGATGTATTTTGAATGACAATTGCGCGGTCATACAACACTGTACCCAAATTAAATTTTTATATTTTTTTCCCACAAATGAAGCTTTCGTTTGGTGGTATTTGATCCCCTCTGCGGTTTTAATTTTTTGTTAAATATATATATTTTTTTATATTTTGTTATAAAATGTTGTAAACATTGATGTACGCTGATTAAGGCTGCACTGATGGGCACCAATGGGCTGCACTGATGAGCACCGATGGGCGGCACTGGTAGGTGGCACTGGTGGGCACTGATAGGTGACACTGAAAGGTGGCATTGATGGGTGGCACTGAGGGGCATTGATAGGTGGCACTGGTGGGCACTGAGAAGTTGCACTAATAGGTGGCATTGATAGGTGGCACTGATAGGTGGCAGTGATGGGCACTGATAGGTGGCAGTGATGGGTGGCAATAATGGGCACTGGTAGGTTACACTTATAGGCAGCATTGCTAGGTGGCACTGATGAGGCTCTGATTGGCATCACTGGTGGGCATTGATAGGTGGCACTGTGGGCATTGATATGTGGCACTGTGGGCAATGGCAGGTAGCATTTGGCAGCTGGCACTGGCAGGCACGGGTCTCCTTCCTCTTCGGGACCGATGTCCCTTGTGCAAGCAGGGCCGGCCTTTGGGGTGTGCGAACTGTGCGGCTGCACAGGGCGCCATGGGCCACAGAGGCGCCGTGCGACCATCACAGCTCGCAGAATGTGAGTGGTAGCAGGGCCGGCGCTACCACTAGGCGGACTAGGATGCACTGCCACCTAGGGGCGCCGCTGACTCTTGCCTCACCTCTTCCTCCTCATTGTCGTTCCCCAGGCTCCTGGCAGAGGATAGAGGGGCCCCAAACAGCCTCTTTGCGTATGTTTAGGTGACCAGGGGGTGAGGGGTGAAGATGGGTGGGGTGCCACAGGATTAGCTCGCACAGGGCGCCTGAACACCTAAGGCCGGCCCTGTGTGCAAGAGCCGGTGATCGGCTCTTATTCCTCCTCACGCTGTCTGCGTGAGGAGAAAAAAACGATGACCTATTTTTTGTTTACATCACGTGATCAGCTGTCATTGGCTGACAGCTGTTCACGTGGTAAGGGGTCGGGATTGGCCCCTTACTCGGATCGGTGATCACCCGAGTCTCAGTGACTCGGGTGATCACAGCACGCGCCACACACGCCCTGCAGGGGCGCACGGGGAGTGCGCGAAGAGAAGGACATCTATTGACGGCCTCCCGGATTTTCAGGTCCGCGCTGTAGCCGTCATTTGGCTATAGCACGGGCCTCAAGTAGTTAAATAATTGATGCCTCCATGGAAAGTTTATGTCTTGTTATGCAACTTTTATCAGCCATCCTAATCAGGAGAGACAGAACAGGTGCACAGAATGTAAATGGCGAAGCCAACGTAAACTGCGCTTGATGCTTCGGAATTGACACGCCAGGCACGCTGATGAGAAAGAAAAATGAAGACGACAAGGCCGGCGTGATTAAATTAAACCATGCCGTAATCCACTAGGGAAACACAGATTTCGCTTGCGATCCAGGCCCTTGTTTTCTGACAGTGCATTCCGGCTTCTCAAGCACATTCCAGAAATTGCAGTTTAAAAATGAATGATGTTTTACTTACCAGGCAATAAAGAATTCCATGGAGCTCGGTGTGGCAGATGTACCGATGCAATGAATACAAAAGCAGAAGATTTTCCCTGTAATCATTTCCATCGTTTCTTTCATGCATCAAATAATGGCCTGAAAGATTCTGCAGCGCAAAGGCGGCAGCCAAGCTCGTGTCTACTACTACTTGTGGCTGCTGTTCATTAAACTCGCCTGCCGAGAATTTACTTGCAGGATCAAAAGTGATTTAAACCGGCGCTGGATTTCCCGTTAGGAGAGTGTAAGGCAAGGGAAGGAGACTCTTAAAGTGAGGGCTCCTGGTCTTTAACCACTTCAGCCCTGGAAGACCAGGCCATTGTCTGGAGCGTGTCTATGGGAGTTTTTGGACATTCTTCCAGAAGCTAATTTGTGGGGTCAGGCACTGATGTTGAATGAGAAGGCCTGGCTCACAGTCTCCACTCTAATTCATCCCAAAGGTGTTCTATAGGATTGAGGCCAGTCAAGTTCCTCCACCCCAAACTCGCTCATCCATGTCTTTATGGACCTTGTTTTGTGCACTGGTCCAACTAATTTGGTTGAGGGGGGATTATGGTGTGGGGTTGTTTTTCAGGGATTGGGCTTGGATCCTTTGAAGGGAACATTTAAGGCCTCGTACACACGACCGAACATGTCTGCTGAAACTGGTCCGCAGACCAGTTTCAGCGGACACGTTCGGTCGTCTGTACGACTTACCGGACATGTCCGCTCGGCCGAAAGCCCTCGCATGCGTCGTAGTGATTTGACGCATGCGTGGAAGCATTGACCTTCCAGGGTCGCGCACGTCACCGCGTCATCGTCGCGGCGACGGCACGGCCACCTCACCGCGTATCCTGTATGCGGGGATTTTGGTTTGATGGTGTGTACAACCATCAGACCTAAATCCGGCAGCGGACATGTCCGATGAAAACGATCCGGCGGACCGTTTTCCTTTGGGTCTGGTATGAATATTAAGGAAAACCCCAAACCAAAATAAAAAAAAAACTGCGTGGGGGTCCCCCCAAATTCCATACCAGGCCCTTCAGGTCTGGTATGGATTTCAAGGGGAACCCCGTGCCAAAATAAAAAAAATGGTGTGGGGTTCCCCCCAAAAATCCATACCAGACCCTTATCCAAGCACGCAACCTGGCAGGCCGCAAGAAAAAGTGGGGGGACGAGAGAGCGCCCCCCCTCCTGAACCGTACCGGGCCACATGCCCTCAACATGGGGAGGATGCTTTGGGGTCCAAAGCACCATGTGGCCATGTTGATGGGGACAAGGGCCTCATCCCCACAACCCTTCCCCGGTGGTTGTGGGGGTCTGCAGGCGGGGGACTTATCGAAATCTGGAAGCCCCCTTTAACAAGGAGAACCTGAGATCCCAGCCCCCCTATGTGAATTGGTAACAGGGTACATTGTACCCCTACCATTTCACAAAAATAGTAAAAAACACAACTTGGGACAAGTCATTTTTAAAAAATAAAAATAAAAAAATCCAGCGATGTAATCCATTCTCGACCTGAAGATACAGACAAAATAAAAATAAAACAGTTTCCTGCGGTTTACCGTGGCGTCAGAGAGGGGCAGGGTCACCCATGACACCACAGGGAAACCGCAGGAAACCCCCATGCCGTCAGAAGGGGGTGGGGTCATCCGCGTACGTCACGGGTGGCCCCACCCTCAGCTATTTAAGAGCTGTCACGGCAGATGTATCGTCATTCGAAGGGAACCTCCCATGGAGGCATCAGTAGCAGCGTTTTATTTTTATTTTTTTCGTATCCTCGGGTTGAGAATGGATTACGTCACTGGCCTTTTTTTTTCAATTTTAATAAAGGACTTGTCCCAAGCTGTGTCTTGTGTTTTTTTTAATTTTTTACACTTTTTTTGTGAAATGGTAGGGGTACAATGTACCCTGTTACCAATTCACATAGGAGGGCCGGGATCAGGGGTTTCTCTTGTTAAAGGGGGCTTTCAGATTCCGATAAGCCCCCCGCCCACAGACCCCCACAACCACCGGGCAAGGGTTGTGGGGAGGACTCACGGAACCCATGCCATTTTTTTCAATGACTTTTATCTGTATTGCGGGACCCGACAATTCATTATAGCCGCAAGCAGTTTTAAATGACTTTTTTTCCTTTAGAAATGTAATTTTTTCCTCAGTTTTGGCCGATACGTATACTTCTACATATTTTTGGTATAAAAAAATCGCAATAAGCGTATATTGATTGGTTTGCTCAAGAGTTATAGCGGCTACAAAATAGGGGATAGATTTATAGCATTTTTATTTTATATATTTTTTTACTAGTAATGGCGGTGATCAATGATTTTTATCGTGACTGCGATCTGTGTCCCTATGTATCGGTCTCCTCTCCCTGACAGGACGTGGATCTCACACACAGAGATCCATGGTCCTGCTCAGTTACTGGCCAATCATGGGTGCACGCGCATCGGGTTCCCAGTAACGCGGCGGGTGCGTGCGCGCGCCCCTTAGTGGCTCGGTAAGGCGAGGATGTCCTATTACGTCCTCCCAGAACGAGAAGATTATCGTGCCGCTGTCAATTGATGGCGGCTGGTATTAAAGCGGTTAACGGGGTTCCACCACTTTCAAATTTTCCCCAAACTCAGCATATTGTTCGGTGTTCACCAGAACACCCAAACAACCAACCAACTTATGCTCGGGAACGAACCGTTCTCCCATCCCTACTCACAAATGCACTTCTGGAAGAATGGTCAAACATTCCCATAGACACCCTCCTAAACCTTGTGGACGGCCTTCCCAGAAGAGTTGAAGCTGTTATAGCTGCAAAGGGCGGGGCCAACTCAATATTGAACCCTACGGACTAAGACTGGGATGCCATTAAAGTTCATGTGCGTGTAAAGGCAGGCGTACAAATACTTTTGGTAATATAACGTATATTATGACGGAGTGATGTGATGTGAGTGAAACAGCACTGAAAACTGAAAAATAATCTGGTAATCAAGTTGTATGTTCAGAATGATACTGGTTAACCACTTGGTAACCGCCCTATAGCCGAAATACGGCTACAAGGCGGTTCCCTAACTCTAGGAGGGCGTCAATATACGTCCTCCCAGAGAGTCACAATTGCGCGCCCGAGCGGGCGCGCACACGCGATCACCGGCGCTCGGCGGGTCCACGGGACCCGCAGCAACACGGATCGCGGTAAGGAGCCAATGGAAGCGGCTCCTTACCACGTGATCGCGCCGTCCAATGACGGCGCGATCACTTGTAAACAAACCGGCGTCATGTAATGACGCCGGTTCCTCCCTCTCCTCTCTGTACCGTTCGGTACAGTGTGAGAGGAGGGGGGGGGGGGATCGGGCGGCAGCAGCTGCCGCACTGTGGGCTGGATCTGTGACAATTGCAGTCACAGATCCAGCCATCCCTGCGCAATACTCTGCAAAATAAAAATAATGATGAGTGCAATACTCTGCAATACCCCACCCCATACTCTGCAATACCCCACCCCATACTCTGCAATACCCCACCCCATACTCTGCAATACCCCACCCCATACTCTGCAATACCCACCCCCCCATACTCTGCAATACCCACCCCCCCATACTCTGCAATACCCACCCCCCCATACTCTGCAATACCCCCCCATACTCTGCAATACCCCCCCCCCATACTCTGCAATACCCCCCCCCATACTCTGCAATACCCCCCCCCCATACTCTGCAATACCCCCCCCCATACTCTGCAATACCCCCCCATACTCTGCAATACCCCACCCCCCATACTCTGCAATACCCCCCCCCATACTCTGCAATACCCCCCATACTCTGCAATACCCCCCCATACTCTGCAATACCCCCCCAATACTCCGCAATACCCTCAATACTCCAATACCTTGCAATACGTCGCCTATGGGGATTTTTAAGTAGCAACGTTTGGCGCAATTTCACGAGCGTGTGCAATTTTGAAGGGTGACATGTTGGGTATCTATTTACTCGGCGTAACTTCATCTTTCATATTATGCAAAAAAATTGGGCTAACTTTACTGTTTTGTTTTTTTTTAAGCACAAAACTGTTTTTTTTTTAAAAACACGCGTTCAAAAAATTGCTGCGAAAATACCGTGCAAGATAAAAAGTTGCAACAACCGCCATTGTATTCTCTAGGGTCTTTGAAAAAAAAACATATATAATGTTTTGGGTTTCTATGTAATTTTTTAGCAAATAAATGATGATTTTTACATGTAGGAGAGAAATGTCAAAATTGGCCTGGGTGCTCCAGAACGCCTGATGGTGCTCCCTGCATGTTGGGCCTCTCTATGTGGCCACGCTGTGTAAAAGTCGCACACATGTGGTATCGCTATACTCGGGAGGAATAGCAGAATGTGTTTTGGGGTGTAATTTGTAGTATGCATATGCTGTGTGTGAGAAATAACCTGCTAATATGACAGAAACTAGATTTTTTTTTTTTTTTTTACAGAATTTTCAGTCTTTTTTCTTTTATAGCGCAAAAAATAAAAACCGCAGAGGTGATCAAATACCACCAAAAGAAAGCTCTATTTGTGGGAAAAAAAGGACAAAAATTTCAGATGGGTACAATGTTGTATGACTGAGTAATTGTCATTCAAATTGTGAGAGCACCGAAAGCTGAAAATTGGTCTGGTGATTAAGGGGGTTTTCGTGCCCAGTGGTCAAGTGGTTAATAGGACGAACAAGAGTAGGACTGTAAAATATCCAATCCAATCCAAAATCACGTTCTGTGACATTGAAAAAAATAAATATACAAAAATTGGTCGATACGGCTTTCCTATCATCATTTTTCTTTGCACCCTCTACAATTAATTGGGAAAAAAAATATATAAAATAATACATTTTCCTTCTTATCAGCAAACGCAGAAGTTTACTTTTTCTAAAGAAATAAACACTAATTAAAATCCTTGGAAGAACGCTGATTACTTTTGGGTCTATTATCATGTGCGGTAGGAGTTGTCTCTGTGCCGGTTTGAAGTATGTAACATTTAGTATTTTGTTCTTTGCAGGATGTGAATAAGAACAAGTTGTCACTGTTCTATTTCCGCTTTGATATTAGCATGCGGTTTGATGTTGACAGGGAACTGGATGGTAGCGTTCGCTTTGAATTCCACATCAAAGTTCCCATTATTTGTAAGTCAACATCAAAGTTCATCTTGGATTGAGAAGTGTCCTTGTTCTGCTGTTCTCTTTCACCCTTAATGATCGGGTTGTGCTGTCCAATGACCACCTGTCTACCTTCTCTTCTTGGTACTGCACCAACGCCAATGTCCGCAGAGCTTTCTCCGCCAATATCAGTTCAATGTGTAATTAAAATCTAAGATACTACTGGGGTAGATTCAAAGAGCAATTGCGTCTGCGTAACCATAGTTACGCAGCGCAATTGCTTACCTGCGCCGGCGTTACGAATGCTCCTGATTCAGGAACCTCGTTACGCCGACTGCAGCCTAAGAAATGACTGGCAAGGCTCCTTATGCAGTCATATCGTAGGCTGCATTCTTACTTTGGCCGCTAGGTGGCGTTCCCGTTGTGGTCAGCGTATAGTATGCAAATTGCATAGTAACGCCGATTCACAACCCTACGCGAGCCCTGCGTACGCAGTTTACGTACTTTGCGTACGTCGGGTTTCGCGTAAGGCTGCTCCTGCTAATAGCAGGGGCAGCCAATGTTACGTATACCCGTCGTTCCTGCGTCGCAAAGTTTAAATTTTACGCCGTTTGCGTAAGTGAATCGTGAATGGCGCTGGACGCCATTCACGTTCACTTTGAAGCAAATGACGTCCTTGCGACGTCATTTGCCGCAATGCACGTCGGGAAAGTTTCCCGACGGAGCATGCGCACTATGTTCGGCGCGGGAACGCGCCTAATTTAAATGATCCACACCCCCTACGGGATCATTTAAATTACGCGCCCTTACGCCAGGCAGTTTTCCGGAGCGCACACTCAATTTACGGAGCTACTGCTCCGTGAATCGCGCGTAGCGCAGGAAATTTACGGAGGCGCAGCGGCAAAACGGTGCGCTGCGCCTCCGTAAAAAAAGGGGCAAAGCTACCTGAATCTACCCCACTGTTTATATTCCATAAATAAACATACATATGTGCATGGTGCCAACCCAGTCTTCGTAGTCCGCCAGAAAACTTTGCACCTCATCTTCTTTGTTCCAATTCAACCAACGCTGTATTCTGGCCTAGGCCAACAAGGCCCAGGCCTAGGGCAGCACTTTGCAGAGGGGCAGCACGAAAAGAGTCCCCACCAGCTTGCGCTACACTGTTAGTGTAATGCAAGCTTCTTCTAATTTTGACTGTCCTATCATCCTGGACCTCAAACCTTCCTCACTGTGCTATATGTTTTCTGCTGCACCATTGGCATGGTTATTTCTTCTTAGTCCTCTCCATAAAATTATCAGAAATTTGTGCTTAATGTAGAACTATGGGAAACACTTTGTTTTTCATTTTGGATAGAATAAGGGAGGGTTATAGCCCCTGTCAGCTTATTGTTTACCATCCTTGTCCCATTGCAGAGATTTCCCTTCACTTCCTTCCCCTTTGCCAAACAGGAAGTGAGAGGAAATGTATGCAAACTAAAGTGGAGGTTCACCCGGAAATAACATTTTTTACCCTTAGATTGATGCTCATTTTGGCTAGGGGAATCGGCTAGTTGTTTTAAAATCGAAGCTGTACTTACCGTTGTAGAGAGCGATCTTCTCCGCCGCTTCCGGGTATGGGCTGCGGGAATGGGCGTTCCTATTTGATTGACAATCTTCCGACAGGCTTCCGACGGTCACATTCATCGCGTCACGATTTTCCGAAAGTAGCCGAACGTCGGTGCGCAGGCGCAGTATAGAGCCGCACGAACGTTCGGCTTCTTTCGGCTACTCGTGACGCGATGGATGCGACCGTCGGAAGCCTGTCGGAAGACTGTCAATCAAAATAGGAACGCCCAGTCCCGAAGCCCATACCCGGAAGCGGCGGAGAAGATCGCTCTCTAAAACGGTAAGTACGGCTTCGATTTTAAAACAACTAGCCGATTCCCCTAGACAAAATGAGCCTCAATCTAAGGGGGAACTACCGCTTTAAGGGAATTCAATGCCCCCCAGGCCTTCAGAACTAGTGTCCCCACTCTAAAATGTCAGGACGGGTCTTAAACCGAAAGGGGTGTGGCCTTGACAGGAAGGGGTGGGTCATATTTAAATTAGGGGGTGCACAAGTTTAGTCAGGCCTAGGGCAGCACAAAACCTGAATACACTACTGAATTCAACACTATTGCCCTCTAATGCCACGTACACACGATCTGAATTTCCAACAACAAATGTTCGATGTGAGCTTGTTGTAGGATATTCCGATCATATGTAGGCTCCATCGGACATTTGCTGTCGGAATTTCCGACAAATGTTTGAGAGCTGGTTCTCCATTTTTCCGACAACAAAAGTTTGTGTGTACACAATTTCGACGCACAAAAATGCACGCATGCTCGGAGTCAAGCAGAAGAGCCGCACTGCCTATTGAACTTCATTTTTCTCGGCTCGTCGTAGTGTTGTACGTCACCGCGTTCTTGACGTTCCGAATTTCCGACAACATTTGTGTGACCGTGTGGATTCAACACAAGTTTGAGCCAACAATCCGTCTGAAAAATATCCACGGTTTTGTTGTCGGAATGTCTGATCGTCTGTACTCGGCATAAACCTTGTCTGTCCATATTTACAGTATATATATATCTTTATCGCCCACTGACCACCTGTCATTCTTCTTTTCTTGGTTTCAAATCAACGCCATTGTCTGACAAGCCATCTCTGCCCATATCAATTCAAAGTGTAATAAAATCTTAAGGTATGTATTCAGAAATAAGCATACAGTACATGTACGTGGTACCAACCCAGCATTCTTAGTTCACCAACAACCTGTGCACCTTCTATTCTTGGTTCCAATTCAACACTATTGTCCACTAAGCTTCCTCTGACAATATTAACCACTTTAGTCCTGGAGGATTTGGCTGCCAAATGACCGGGCCACTTTTTTCGATTCGGCACTGCGCCGCTTTAACTGACAATTGTGCAGTCGTGCGACGTGGTTACCAAACAAAACTGACGTCCTTTTTTTCCCACAAATAGATCTTTCAGCGGCGGATATCAAATTCGCGGGTCCCGCGGGCACAGTCATGGAGCTCGCCGCAGGGGCGCACGGCCGCACGACGCAAAATGAAAAGCAACGTATATATACGTTGCTTTGGGAAGCCGTGCCATTCTGCCGACGTATAAGTGCGTGAGCCGGTTGGCAAGCAGTTAAAGTTACACTTTAAGTCATGTGACTTCGTTCTTCTTTTTCCTAATTTTTTTTAAAATATAGTTTGTCATTGTCATGAATGCTCACGAACAACTAAAACAATACACATTGATATCAAAAGTATAATCTGCTTGGCTACCACAGGTCCTTGCAATTTGCATAAAATCTTTGGGCCTGATCCACAAAAGGGATACGCCGGCGTATCTACTGATACACCGTCGTATCCCTGTTTCTATCTATGGAACTGATCCACAGAATCAGTTTCACATAGTTAGGCAGAAGATCCGACATGTGTAAGGGACTTACACTGTCGGATCTTAGGATGCAGTACCGCATCCGCCGCTGGGGGCATTTCTCGTCTAAATCCAGCGTCGGGTATGCAAATTAGCACTTACGGAGATCCACGAAGCTTTTAAGCTTCGTTTTTTCTCCATAAGTATTAGTTTGCCGTCGCAAAAGTAGGGCTGCTTTTACAAAGTGTTAAGTTAGTACACCATGTAAAAGTAGACCCTTCTTTCCCGCGACGCTGTCAATTTTTTTTTTACATTTTTTTTTCCCGCCGCATCTCTTTTTTTTTCCCGACGCAACTTTTTTTACCCGGCGCGATTCACAAAACTCGGCGTAACGTAATTTCGAGCAATGCACGTCTGGAAAATCGCGTCGAGAGCATGCACAGTACGTCCGGCGCGGGAGCCCCATTAGATTAGGAACGCCTTGCGCCGGACGGATTTAAGTTACACCGCTCAAAATTTCTAGGTAAGTGCTTTGTGGATCGGGCACTTAGGTAGAGATTTTGCGGCGGTGTAACTTAAATGCCAAAAGTTAAGTTACGGACGTTTTTTGTGGATCAGGCCCTTTGTTCTCTACACTTCTAAAACAAGCCTGCAATGCGATATTCTTTATTTCTTCTGCATCTCTCTCTTGTATCAGTACAGAGATGTAATGTGATTGGTGACAAAAATCTTTTCACATGAGCAGATTATTATTTTTTTATCCCTCAAAAAAAGGGGTCAGTTCTTGACCCCAGATGGTGAATGAGCTTTAAATAGTTTCTGCATTTCACCAAAATAAATGGAGCTTTCTTTGTCTACATAACATTCACTGGAATACAAAAAGAAAAAAGACAGATCCGCAATTTACGTCCCAATTCAAATACAAGAATGTCTGAATGCAAGTGACACTTTGTTTAGACAAGTGTCTGCGTTCACAAAGAATGGCGCTAGAATTTTAAGCGGTAAAAAAAAGGCATGTATCCTTTTACTATCCTACATGTACCATTCACATGCAAAAGATAGACTTTAGATACAAAATATATTGGGGCAGATCCACAAAGAGAGTACGCCGGCGTATCTACTGATACGCCGGCGTACTTTCAAATTTTGCGCGTCGTATCTTTAGTTTGAATCCTCAAACCAAGATACGATGGCATCTGGGTTAGATCCGACAGGTATACGTCCTCGCACGCCTTTCGGATCTAAGATGCAATACTTCGGCGTCCGCTGGGTGGCGTTCACGTCGTTTTCCGTGTCGGGTATGCAAATTAGCTATTTCCGTCGATCCACGAACATACGCGCGGCCGTCGCATTCTCTTACGTCGTCTCTAGTCGGATTTTTCCGGCGCATAGTTAAAGCTGCTATTTTGCGGCGTATAGATAGACTTGCCATGTTAAGTATGGCCGTCGTTCCCGCGTCGAAATTTGAATAATTTTTTTTTGCGTAAGTCGTCCGTGAATCGGGATGGACGTAAGTCACGTCTAAGTTTAAAAAATGACGTCCTTGCGACGTCATTTCGCGCAATGCACGGCGGGAAATTTAGGGACGGCGCATGCGCAGTTCATTCGGCACGGGGACGCCCCCTACTCGCCGATTTGAATTAGGCGCCCTTACGCCGCGAGAGATAGACTACGCCGCCGTAACTTAGGGCGCAAATTCTTTGAGGATTCGAAGTTTAAAAATGTAAGTTACAGCGGCGTAGTGTATCTCCCATACGCTGCGTCAGTGCAGATCTCTGTGGATCTGCCCCAAAATATATATATTTTATTTTTCTTGGTTTTTCATTCTTTTATTTAATAGATCTAAAGTATTGAAATGCAAAGAAAACATATAAAAAACACTCACTACAAACAGTAATATACAGTATATTCTAGATAAATATGCATCTACAGGGGAGGGATGGGGGGGTAATAGGATTTTCGTGGTACCATCAAAGCATTACAACAAGGTAAACATCTAAATTCTTTATTACAAATATATATACAGTGCCTTGAAAAAGATATTCATAGTCCTTGAAATGTTCCACACTTTTTTTTACGTTACAACTCACGTGCCTCCTGTCTCCACTACCAGGGGCCTGCGAGTTGGATCCGTAAGGGAGACCTTCCTCTGCTCCATTGGGCTCATAGACCAGGTACGTGCACAAGTCTGAGGCCCCGTACACACGACAGAGTTTCTCGGCAGAATTCACCGAGAAACCCGGTCAAAACCCGGATTCTGCCGAGAAACTCTGTCGTCTGTACAGTTTTGGCTCGATGGAGCCGCCGAGGAGCTCGTCGAGAAAATAGAGAACATGTTCTCTATTTTCTCGTTGTTCAATGGGAGAAGGCGGCCCGCCGAGCTCCTCGGCGGCTTCATCCCAGAACTCGACGAGGAACTCGACGTGCTTGGCACGTCGAGTTCCTCGGCCGTGTGTACGGGGCCTGACAGAAGTCTTCCATATCTCTAAGCTCGTTCACTTTGGTGAACCAGAGAAATTTTGCGGATCAAGGGGTCTTTTAATGGCAGCACAGATTGGCTAGCTTGTCGGGATGCAGTTCTCAACAGTGCGCGCTAGTTCATGTCCGGGATTGCGGGCGTGCATGCGCGCCACTTGGCGCCAAACAGTCTATTTAAACCCCTGGAATACTTCAGACCAGTGCTGTCTGATCGCCAGCTCCCTGTTACTTGCTTGAACCGTGACCTTCTGACCACAAAGCTTGTTACCTGGATTCTCCCTGTCTTCTGCCTGCAACTGACTTCGGGTTGTCCTGACCTTGCACCTGCCTGCTCCACTGTATCTTGCTGCCCGACCGTTACTGACCTTGTCTGTGTTCCGACCACTCTACTCTGTTCCTGCCCAGCTCCACTCTCCAGTGAACTTACTAGCCTGTCCGAGCAGATTACCAACCTCTTCTGCATCTGGTTCCTGAGCCGCTCATCTGCAACAAGCCTCCAGACTCTCATACCCTTCCACACTCCCGTGCCTCCTGTCTCCACTACCAGGGGCCGCGAGTTGGATCCGTAAGGGAGACCTTCCTCTGCTCCATTGCGCTCGTAGACCAGGTACGTGCAAGTCTTCCATATCTCTAAGCTCGTTCACTTTGGTGAACCAGAGAGATTTTGCAGATCAAGGTTTTTTTTAATGGCAGCACAGATTGGCTAGCTTGTCGGGATGCAGTTCTCAACCTGCAACTTCTGTGGTTTCTGGCTATAGCTCTTCTCTTTGTGTCACCAGGGATTCTGAGCAGCTCCCTGTCTGATTCCTTGGACAACCTTGCTTTGAGTCTTGTTTCTAGTGAACCTTGAACTCGTTGCTCCTCCCATGAACTTCCTGCTTTAAACCATACCTCTGCACTTCCTGTGTGCCTGGATTATTGTGCATTTTCCAGCCGATATATTGTTCCTTGCATACCTTATGCTGTCCTTATCTTTGCTCCTACGTATTATTGACCCTTGGCTTGTTCATCAACTATGCTTCCAGTTGCTGCTTGTTGCAGGTCCCCCAGACAACAAACTTTGCACACTTATAGACGAGAAATAATGGGGCTACATGTGTGCTAAGTTCCGGGTCCAAGGGACCTATGAACGGCCGGTACCTGGTCCCCAAATTCACCAGAGAAATTACCGTTTCACATGGGAGTCTATGGAAGGGGTGCCCGGCTTTGAAAAAATTGATGCTCCCCGGCCGTAGGTCCCCCGGACAACAAACTTTGAACACTTGTGGGGCTACATGTGTTCTAAGTTTCGGGTCCAAGGGACCTACGACCGGCCGGTACCGGGTCCCCAAATTCACCAGAGAAATTACCGTTTAACATGGCAGTCTATGGAAGGGCTGCCCGGCTTTGAAAAAATTGGTGCTCCCCGGCCGCAGGTCCCCCGGACAACAAACTTTAAACACTTGTGGAGCTACATGTGTGCCAAGTTTGGGGTCCAGGGGACCTACGGCCGGCTGGTACCGGGTCCCCAAAGTCCGGGAGATCAAGCGCAAAAAGGTGACTCGAGTATAAGCCAGGGGGGGCATTTTCAGCACAAAAAAATGTGCTGAAAAACTCGGCTTATACTCGAGTATATACGGTAGTTGACATGGTATCTGCTTTGCATTTGGCCAAAAACAGGAACAACAATGGCAGAAAAGAGTCAAAGAAAGTCCAAGATGTGGACATTTGTGACCTATAACCCACCATTATAGTCTGATTGACTGTTAACTGGCCCTTATTTTTTTTTGTAAAATGAAGGCATATGTAGATATTCAGTACTTTTATGGCAGGTATCTAGTTAGCTCAAGACAAAAAACGCTGAATCACTAAAAAATGCTAATAGCTCACAATTGTTCCTAGCCGCCTCCAAGGATATCTTTCAAGTGAAAATAGCTGCTGTAACAAGCCTCGAACAGCGAGCAAATGAACAACTGAATGAATAATTTATGGAGGCGATATTGAATGTCAAAAGCCTCCTGTATGGAGTCTCTTATTCTTGAAAATACTGATTTATGCTAATATAAAATTCAATCTACATTCCGACACAAGATTCACTATTAATCACAGCAGCACAAGAGCGTCTCGGGCTCTTCGCGCTCAGAATCATTTGTTCTCCGAGAGGGAGAATATTATTATTGGGTTTGAGTTTGTGTTAGTCGAGGCTGAAGAAACAGATCTAAATTCTCTGAACGCAACTTCAAAGCTACGTGGGTAAAGGAGGTAAAGAGGAGGAATTTCAAGGAGAGATTTCTGGTGTGAAACAGAACATGGGTATTTTACAAGCTCCTTGCCGGGATCACAGACCTATATGGTCTTCTCTAGGAAGGATAAAAATGGGGCAGATTCATCAAAGAGATACGACGGCGGATCTCCTGATACGCCGTCGTACCTCTGAGTCCAGCCGGTCGGATCTATGAGGCTGATTCATAGAATCAGATTCTGCATAGATCTCCCTTAGATCCGACTGGTGTAAGTGACTTACACCAGTCGAATCTTAGGCTGCAATCTACCGCCGGCCGCTAGGTGTCGTCGCTTTTTTTTACGCGTTGGATATGCAAATGAGGAGAACCGCCGATTCAAGTCCGTACGCCCGCTCGTCGCTTTTTTTTAGCTGCTTTTTCCGGCGGATAGCTACCCCTGCTATATGAGGGGTAGCTAATGTTAAGTACTGCCGTCGTTCCCGCGCCGAGATTCAAATTTTTACGTTGTTTGCGTAAGTCGATCGGGAATACGGATGGCCGCAATTGACGTAGCCGCCGCAAACAATGACGTCCTAGCGAGGTCATTTGGAGCATGTGCACTGGGAAATTTTGCCGGCGGCGCATGTGCAGTTAAATCGGCGCGGGAACGCACCTGATTTAAATTGTACACTCCCCCTAGCCGCGGAATTTGCATTCCGCCGGGGGAGTTACGATCCGACGGTGCAATTTTCGAGGTAAGTGCTTGATGAATACTGCACTAGCCTCGCTAAATTGCACCGGCGGATCGTAAAACACGTAGATCGAGCGGATCTAAAGATCCGCTGATCTACATGAATCTGGCCCAATAAATGTAATGATGATGTGTTAAGTTCAGTCTATGGGCGAGATTCTCAAAAGAATTACGCTGGTGTATCTACAGATACACCGGCGTAATTCGAATTTCCCGCCGGCGTATCATTGTTTTCTATCCAGAAAACATGATACGCCGGATTTACGCTAAGATCCGACTGGCGTAATAATCTTACACCGTCGGATCTTAAATGTTATGTTACGCCGGCCGCTAGGTGGCGTTTAGGTCGATGTCTCATTTGACTATGCAAATGAGCCTGATACGGCGATTCCCGAAAGTTTTTGCGCAGCCTCATCGTCGTTTCCGTCGTTTCCGTAAGCGTAAACTTACCCCTGCTATATGAGGGGTAAGTTTACGAAGGTCCGCCGTATGCCATGTTAAGTATGGCCTCGGGACAGCGTCGTCTTTTTCCGTCGTTTACGTCGTTTTCCTAAGTCGTTCACGAATAGGGATTTGCGGATTTCTTTTTTACATTGCAGTCAGTGGAAAGTTGATAAAAACACGGGATCAGTTTTATAGGATCTATTTGCAATCCTTCTATTCTAATGTTGTGCAAATGTCATTGAAACAGCGACTAGTAAAAAAATAAAATAAAAATGAAAATGGAATGAAAGCTGAAAACTCACCATGAGAATCATTTAATAAAAGAATAAAAATTGATTAAAAACATACAGAAACAACATAAAGCTATGATCATCGTTCAATTTGAGGATTAAAAACAGATTAAAAGTTGGACAAAGAAAGATTAAAATTAAAGCATTTAAGTATTTTATCTGCTTCTTTTTTTTTTTCTTTGTAAAAAATTAGGAATCCTCTAAAAATATACTGTGGGGTCACCAAGAGTGCAAGATTTGCGACATTGGGGCTGATATACTAAAGTAAATGAGGCTGTTCACTGCAATTTTTTTTGTTTAGTGAATGATGTGATCAGGGCTTTTTTTCTCAAACAATAGTTGCTGGAACTCAACCATGACCACCCCCCCCCAAACCCCTCCCCCACACACCCTCCAAATCACATCAAATAGTGGGCGTGGTCAGTCAAATTTTACAAACTGTAGGAGGGTCTTAAAGGGGCATTAAATACCAAGATTGCATTACATATAGGCCCGGATTCACAAAGCACTTACGCCGACGTATCTCGAGATACGCCGCGTAAGTGTAACTATGCGCCATTGTATCTGTGCGCCGTGCCCACAATCTGAAATACACCTACGCCGTCGCATCATGGGCGCATATTTAAGCTGGGCGCATTTGCCGCTCCCATTGATTTTCTATGCACAGGGCTGGGCGTAGGTTATGTTCCCGTCATAGGCAGTGATCTGTCGTATCATAGGGAGTAGTTCACTCGGCCCCGCCCCCCCCGACGCGTGGCGTCATTGGATTCTGAGCATGCCCACTGGGATGCGTCCACGGGATGGCGCATGCGCCGTTCGTTTTAAGTACTTCTATGGCGCTTGGCCCATCATTTGCATGGGGTCACGCCTTATTAGCATGGCTCACGCCCACTTCCACCTACGCTGGCTTACGCCGAGGAAACCCAGCGTAGATTTGAGAGCGAGTGAGAGCACTGGCTTCCTGAATACTGTGTTTGCCTCTGTGTGCTGCGTCGGCGTAGCGTATATTAGATGCGCTACGCCGGCATAAACATGCGCCGATGTATGTGATTCCGGGCCATAGAGTGTAGAGTTCAGGGGGGTTACACACAGAGTGCAGAGCTGTCACTTGTAAACACAGAAACCAGACTTCTGTGTTTACAAGTGATTGTGGTGAGCAGGCCAACACCCCCCCCCCCCCCCAAGGGTCTGAGCCAGAGGTGGTGGAACTGAGTTACCATGAGTTCCCACCAAGTTCTCCATGAAAAAAACAAACCTGGATGTGATCCTGTGTAAATTCTGCACTTTGAATGGCTGTAGGGGAAAAACAGCCGTAGATAAACAGGTCCAACTTACAGTATGTAGGAGGATTTGTGTCATAGGGTTGCCACCTTTTCTTCAAGCCAAACCTAAACACTTTAACGGCCTAATTTAGGGTGCCCTAAGGAGAGTAGTTTTGCGGTGCGCATAGCATGCTGCAGCAAACAAGTGGGTGTGGCCAAATTGCTCTTGCTGGCCCTACCCCCCTCAGTGATGCCAAACCTGCCCCCAGACTAAGGTGACCAGATTTTTAAAAACGAAATCCGGGGACATATATATATTTTTTTACTAGTAATGGTGGCAACCAGCAACTCTCTGTCCATCGCCGCCGCTCGCCTCACAGCCTGTGAAGTCCAGGCAATGGCCCATTGAACCACCAAATCAACTCACAATCCATGCCCACCTGTTTTTCCAATGCAGCCTGATCAGTGCCCATCCAATGCAGTCTCAGCAGTGCAGACAGTGCCCATCAGTGTAGCCTGATCAGTGCCTGTCCAATGCAACCTCACCAGCGCAGACAGTGCCCATCCAATGCAGCCTCACCAGCGCAGACAGTGCCTATCAACGCAGCTGCATCAGTGCCCATGGGATATGGGGGGTCAGGGTCTGCCTCACCTCAGCAGGTCGGGTCCTCAAAGTAGGCTGCAGTGCTGGCTGCTCTCTCAGTCATGAGTCATGTCTTCTCTTCTCTCGCAAATTGCAGTGGCAGCCGCCAGCCACTCCACAAGCCAGTGCCCGGCCCCAGTCCACACCCTGAGCAAGTCACATGTAAAGCGTACCCTCCCCTGGCGTGCCACACACCCTGCCTCTGAGACTCCTGGGAGGTGGGAGTTGTAGTGTGCTGCGCTACTGAGTTCCTCCAACCACCAGGAACTTGAGTACAGCCAGCCTACAACTCCCAGAATGCAGCGCAGCAGCAGTCAGTCAGTCGGCAGCTGCCTCGGCCAACTTCTAGTGTATAATCCGGGCAGTCACAGTATGAAAAAAATAAATAAAATGAACAGACACAGACAGTGGCCGTTAAAAAGATAAGGTAGGCGGCATTGGGGGGAAATTTCCACCCTGCCCCCTGGCCCAGCCCACCCCTGCCCCGGATTCTACTGGGTGGGGAGCGGAGGAAGGTCTCTCCACCAGAGAAGGCAAGAAGATAAACAAGCAAGCGGCTGGTCGGGACTTGAGCCAAGGCAGAAGAACATGTGAGCGGAGCTGAATGGGCATACAACTGAAACTGAAGAAATATTCCCTCCGCTCCGACCAGCACATGATCATTAGAAAGGGGCACAGATAATGTAAAAAAATACACCCCCCTACGCTAGTAGGAGCGGCGGAGCAGAGGTGTGTAATTCAGATTTTTTATTTATTCTGCACTGACTGGGCCAGATCCACGTATCACCGTGCATTTTTACGTCCGGCGTAGCGTATCTCAGATACACTACGCAGCCGTAACTTACAGCGTTTTTTTCCGTATCCACAAAGAATTTGCACCGTAAGTTACGGAGGCGTAGTGTAAATGTGACAGCGTAATGGCGCGCAATTCAAATCACTAAGTTGTGGGCGTGTTTTATGTTAATACGTCTTGACCCAACGTAAATTACGTTTTTTCTGAACGGCGCATGCGCCGTCCGTGGGGGTATCCCAGTGCGCATACTCCAAATTAACCCGCAACAAGCCAATGCTATCGACGTGAACGTAATTCTACGCAAAGCCCTATTCGCGAACGTTTCTACGCTGTCCCAACGTCCATACTTAACATTGGCTAAGCCTCATATAGCAGGGGTAACTTTACGCCGAAAAAAGCCTTACGGAAACGTAAAAAAATGTGCCGGCCGGACGTATGTTTGTGGATTGGCGTATCTAGCTAATTTGCATACTCGACGCGGAAATCGACAGAAGCGCCACCTAGCGCCCAGCGTAAAAATGCACCTTAGTCCGACGGCGTACTAAGACGTACGCCAGTCGGATCGAGCCCAGCTTCAGGCGTATCTTGTTTTGTGGATACAAAACAAAGATACGCCGGAGCAACCTAGAAGTTATGCGGCGTATCAATAGATACGCCAGCGTAACTGCTTCATGGATCTGGCCCACTGTCTTTAAAAATTGCCCCAGACCTTGTTCAAATCCAATCCGGGGACAAAACCGAGGACAGACTTGGTCCTGGGACAGTGTCCTCAATCTGGGGACTGTCCCCGGAAACCGGGGATGTCCGGTCACCCTACCCCAGACAGCCGCCCACAGCTCCCTGGTTGGCAACAAATTTGTGACTATCTTTGTTACTTAGGGAGCCACAGCCCGGTCTGAATAATGTGTCTGGGTCTCAGTGTTCCTGAAACCCAGACACATGAATCAAAACCTGGACTGTCCGGGGTGGCAACCCTAGTGTGTGACCTGAGGCCAATCACTTTACAACCAATTTAAGACAGATAGATACTATAGCCAGTAGATAGATAGTATCAGTATCCCTTTTGATAGCCTGCCTATGGTGCTTACCTCCTCATCAAGCTTCTAATTCTAGCAAGTTGCTGCTGATTGATGATTGCTATTATGTCCGAGGAAATCTTGCATTGCAGTATTGTGTTATTGTTCGGTTCCTTTCTCCGCTACACAATGGAATTTTAGAGTGGTTTAATAACGGTCATTAGACTGAGCTCACGGGGACTTGTTTACCCTCATCAATAATAATACCGTGCCCGACGGCAGCTGGGATAACGATTGTTGCGGCTCAACGCATTTTGGATATTTTTTATTATACGAAATACATTTCTAATAGAAATAATTGCATGATTTATGCACATCATGGACATTTGACCCGAGATCTTTTCCCATCATGTTCCTAATGCAGGCTAATGCCGCGCACACACGGTGGGAATTTCCGATGGAAAAAGTCAAACGAAATGTTTTCATCGGATATTCCGACCGCGTGTATGCCCCATCTGACTTTTTCCATCGGAAATTCCAACGGAGTTAGAAAGAGAACATGTTCTCTTTTTTTCAGGATTTAAAAGGACACTAAAGGTTCCCGTTTAAAAAAACAAAAAACAAAAATGTTATACTTACCTCCACTGTGCAGCTCGTTTTGCACACAATAGCCCCTATCCTGGTCTTCTGGGGTCCCTCGGTGGCTGTCTCTGCTCCTCCCCACAAGAACTATTCCTCTTCATGGGTGCTCTCTCTCATGGGGGTTAGTTCTTGCGGGCACTCTCCTGTGATACAGCCGGTGGCTATAGCCGCCAACTGTATCACTCGGCCCCGCCCCCCCCCGACGCGTGGCGTCATTGGATGTGATTGACAGACGCGTGAGCCAATGGCTGCCCTGCTATTAATGCATCCAATCTAGCCAATCAACGGCCAGACTGAGTGGAGAAGAGGACGTCGGGGCCAGCGCAGCAGGTGAACGGGCTTAGGTAAGTAAAACGGGGGGCTGGGGGGCCGTCATTGCCAGTTTTTTTTTCACCTTAATGCATTAAGGTGAAAAAAACGAACCTTTACAACCCCTTTAACTAAGCTAAATAACTAGATTAATGAATCAAAACAAAACAAAAAAAATTTTTTCTTCTACTTTTTTAAAATATTGATCTGCCCTTTTTGCATTACCTCCTGAGGAAGACAACAAAAGTCGAAACGCGTCGGGGTACATCTGGTGTACATCCCCCACATCTATAATTTCAATGTGGCTCTTTGGGGTATATATGTGCTCATGCATGTGATCAATTCGCACAAGGGACTTATGTTTTTTTTTTATGTTTGTTCCTGTTTTTAAATATGATGTACGATAAATTCTTTGTATTTTAATGGTTATGAAAAAAAAATGGCGCCTTCAAAATCCCAACCATTATATTCCCAATTTGCATGTCCTATAGGGACGTGGCACCATTCTAATAGGGCAGCTATCAATTGTCTGAGCTTCAAATACCTAATTTATTATTCATGTCTCTTCGACAATACAAGAAATAAAGACGGCCCATCACTTCTCCCTTCTATAATTAGATTGCGGTTACAATTATTTCCCTAATGAATGAGCTGTATGTTTTCATTATTTAGGAGCAGAGTGATGGATTGTTCCAGATTCCATCGGCCAACCTCTGCTGATGATTATTTTTATTATCTGACGTATATGACGTACGTCGGATATTTTGGGTTCTAATGTTTAGCATTAGAGGATTTATGACTCCCGACGCTGTAATGTTCATTTTAATTCACAGTTACGTTTTATTTTGTTGTGACTTTAGAAAACATTCCTGCGGCACAACTGTCATGCAAATGACTGAATTACGGAATGTTCATTAGATTTTATTACCCCTTTGTAACCATAATCCACAGGGATAAATTCTGAACTATCTTTCTGAGTGCTGGAAAAGGCTGACGCTTAGGCCCCGTACACACGACCGAACATGTCTGCTGAAACTGGTCCGCAGACCAGTTTCAGCGGACATGTTCGGTCGTCTGTACGTCAATGCTAAGAAACATGTCCGCTGGTAGCCTGTCCGTCGGACATGTTCGGTCGTCTGTACAGACTCACCGGACATGTCCGCTCGGCCGAAAGCCCTCGCATGCGTCAAAGTGATTCGACGCATGCGTGGAAGCATTGACCTTCCAGGGCCGCGCACGTCGCCGTGTCATCATCGTGGCGACGGCGCGGCCACGTCACCGCGTATCCTGTCCGCAGGGATTTTGGTTTGATGGTGTGTACAACCATCAGACCAAAATCCGGCAGCGGACAGTCCGTCCGTGTGTACGGGGCCTTAGATATTAGTTGGGAGTTGTTGAGCAAGGGTTAAAGTTATGGCGCAGAGAAAATGACCTATGGAGGGGTTTTGGTTTTGTGCTGCCCTAGGCCTGACTAAACTCATGCACCTCCAATTTAAATATAACACCTCTTCCTGTCAAGGTTACACCCTTTCCTGTTTAAGACCCGCCCTATCAGTGGCGGCTCGTGGAATTTTTTTGGAGAGGGGCAAATAGTATGACCCTTCCCATCGGCCGGTTGCCACTTACCCCATTACCGGCGGCTTCCCCCTGCTCGGCGGTGTCGGTGGTGGCCTCCCGTTCTCCTGCTTTCAATCACTGGCGGCTTCCTATTATCCTGCTCTCCACAGCGACGACTTCCATTTCCTCCTTCCTCCTCAGCGGGCAATCGGAGTCCTCTCTTTTTGGCCAATCGGAAAACGGGTCTCACATCTGCTTCCGATTGGCCAAATTGAGGATCAATGGTTCAACACACGTTTTTAAGGTTGTCGTTTTTTACTTCGTAAAGAAATGGTCATGTGTGGGCTTTAACGACGTGAAAAATCTGCGCATGCTCAGAAGCAAGTTATGAGACGGGAGCGCTGGTTCTGGTAAAACTAGCGTTCGTAATGGAGTAAGCACATTCATCACGCTGTAACAGACTGAAAAGCGCGAATCTGTGCCCATCTGCAGCCTCAATGCAGACAGATCTGTGTCCATCTGCAGCTTCAGTGCAGCCAGATCTGTGCCCATCTGCAGCCTCAATGCAGCCTGATCTGTCTCCATCTGCAGTTTCAATGCAGCCTGATCTGTGTCCATCTGCAGCCTCAATGCAGCCTGATCTGTGCCCATCTGCAGTCTCAATGCAGCCTGATATGTGCCCATCTGCAGCTTCAGTGCAGCCAGATCTGTGCCCATCTGCAGCTTCAGTGCAGCCAGATCTGTGCCCATCTGCAGCATTGCTCCTCACTGCAGCCTGATTAGTGCCCATCTGCAGCCTAGAAATTTACCAAAATGCCCTGCCTGTTCAGTGCCCACCTGCAGTCTCACCTTTCAGCGTAAGATCATCGATGCTGTTTCCGAGGAAAGAGGGGGAGCGAGCGCCACTGAATGACTTACAGCCGCGATCTCCTTCCTGTGTACCCGGCGCTCCGTCACTCACAGCCACGCCTCCTGCCCCTGCTCATATGATAGACAGTACAGTGGTCCAATGCAGGGGCCAGGAGGCGTGGCTGTGCGTGACGGAGCGCCGGATACACAGGAAGGATATCACGGCCATATGTAATTCAGCGGCGCTCGCTCCTCTTCCCTCAGACAGCAGGGATCGGCGTATAACACGCACACGCGATTTTCCCCTGATCTCAAGGTGGAAAAAAGTGCGTGTTATACGCCGATAAATACGGTATTTTTAAAAAATCAAGCTTCGGTGACCCCGGAACATACCCCTTTAATTGCATTAGCATATTGATGGGGACGGGGAGGAGAAGCCAAGGACATCAAAATATTAGTATTAGTTTTAAATTCTTTAGAACTTGAACCCGTTTCAGTCTCAATGTCAGTGTGCTAAGATCATCAAAATGATTTTCTTTTTTTTCTTTGCTTGTTTATTGAAACAAGTGAGCAATACTTGTGTCAATCCAGCGCTCATTAACGTGTAATGAATAATGAATCCTATGAAGGTGAAGGATTCGGCGTACGCATTTGATTTTCGCATTAACCTCGTGTCAGAGTCCAACCTTCTGACTCTCGGTGGCTGGGTACTTGAGTCACACATGAGGCAGGCATTAGATTGGAAGCACTAAATACGCGCGGGGGGTGAGGCTGTCTGTGATTATTAATTGTCACCTCGGATTATTAAAAACGATGAGAGTATTTAGAGGAAACATATGTGCGTTCAGTGCGAGTTTTCATCAAGTTCTGATTATGATTTTCACTAGAAGAGCAGCTGAAGACCCTGGTGCAAATTTTATCCTGCCCCCTCCCCCATGCCTTGCTGCCCCCGATCTTTCCTATTACTACATTACCCAGTACGTCTGTGACCCCAATTTCTTCGAAGTTACCCCCCCCCCCCGTATGCCCCCTATGGATCGAAGCAGTTTTTAAATTTCTGCTATGGACCTGTTTATTTACCAATAGGGATGAGCTTCGAGTTCGAGTCAAACTCATGTTCGACTCGAACATTGCCTGTTCGCCGAACAGCGAACAATTTGGGGTATTCGCCGCAAATTAGAAAATCCGCAGAACACCCTGGAAAAGTCTATGGGAGAAATGCAAATTTTAAACACTTAGGGGCAGATCCACATAGATCTGCATCCTTGCAGCGTATCAGAGATACGCTACGCCGCCGTACCTTACCTGGCCTTCTTTCAAATCCTCAAAGATTTTGCGCCGTAAGTTACGGCGGCGTAGTGTATTTCTGGCAGTGGAATTTAAATCTGCGATTAGGGGGCGTGTTTCATTTAAATGAAGCACGTCCCCGCGCCGAATGAACTGTGTATGCTCCGTTTCTAAATTTCCCGCCGTGCATTGCGCGAAATGACGTCGCAAGGATGTCATTTTTTAAACTTAGACGTGACTTACGTCCATCCCGATTCACGGACGACTTACGCGAAAAAATTCAAATTTCGACGCGGGAACGACGGCCATACTTAACCTGGCAAATCGAACTATACGCCGCAAAAAAGCAGCTTTAACTATACGCCGGAAAAAGACTAGAGACGATGTAAGAGGATGCGACGGCCGCTCGTACGTTCGTGGATCGTCGGAAATAGCTAATTTGCTAATTTGCATACCCGATGTGGAAAACGACGCGAGCTCCACCCAGCGGACGCCAAAGTATTGCACCTACGATCCGAAGGCGTACGAAGCCATACGCCTGTCGGATCTAACCCAGATGCCGTCTTATCTTGGTTTGAGGATTCAAACTAAAGATACGACGCGGGAAATTTGAAAGTACGCCGGCGTATCAGTAGATACGCCGGCGTACTCGCTCTGTGGATTTGGCCCTTACTGTATATGCAAGTTATTGTAATAAAAAGTGTTTGGGGATCTGGGTCCTGCCCCAGGGGACATGTATCAATGCAAAAAAAGTTTAATAAAAAATGCAGTTTTTTCGGGAGCAGTGATTTTAATAATGCTTAAAGTGAAAACAATAAAAGTGAAATATTCCTTTAAATTTCATACCTAAGGGGGGTGTAAAGTATGCCTGTAAAGCAGCGCATGTTTCCCGTAATTAGAACTGTCTCTGCACAACGTGTCATTTCTGAAGGATAAAAAGTAATTTAAAATCACTGCTCCCGAAAAAACTGTCGTTTTTAAAACTTTTTTTTTTGCATTGATACATGTCCCCTGGGACATGTATCAAAAAGGTCCCCAAACACTTTTTAGGACAATAACTTGCATATTAGCCTTTAAAATTAGCACTTTAGATTTCAAATGTTCGAGTTCCATAGACTTTAGTGGGGTTCTAAAGTTCACACCAACTTTTGGTGTGTTCGCAGGTTCTGGTGCGAACAGAACGGGGGGGGGGGGGGGGGGGTGTTCGGCTCATCCCTATTCACCAATAACTTTGTAATTACTTATCCACTTGCTGACCAGGCCTTTCCTGGCACTTTTTGGTTTACAAGTTTGAATCTGTATTTTTTGCTAGAAAATTACTTATATCCCCCAGAAACATTTTACAGAATCTCACAAAAGAAAGCACACCCCTCACATTTCTGTAAATATTTTATTCCATCTTTTCATGTGACACAACACTGAAGAAATTAGACTTTGCTACAATGTTGTGTAGTGAGTGTACAGCTTGTATAACAGTGTAACTTTGCTGTCCCCTCAAAATATCTCAACACACAGCCATTAATGTCTAAACCGCTGCCAACAAAAGTGAGTACACCCCTAAGTGAAAATGTCCAAATTGGGCCCAAAGTGTCAATATTTTGTGTGGCCACCATTATTTTCCAGCACTGCCTTAACCCTCTTGGGCATGGAGGTCACCAGAGCTTCACAGGTTGTCACTGAATTCCTCTTCCCCTCCTCCATGACGACATCACAGAGCTGGTGGATGTTAGAGACCTTGCGCTCCTCCACCTTCTGTTTGAGGAAGTCCCACAGATGATCAATAGGGTTTAGGTCTGGAGACATGCTTGGTCAGTCCATCACCTTTACCCTCAGCTTTTTTAGCAAGGCAGTGGTCATCTTGGAAGTGTGTTTGGGGTGGTTATCATGTTGGAATACTACCCTGCAGCCCAGTCTCTGAAGGGAGGGGATCATGCTCTGGTTCAGTATGTCACAGTACATGTTGGCATTCATGGTTCCCTCAATGATCAATGTTTTTCTTGGACAGCAGTGGCTTCCTCTGTGGTATCCTCCTATGTAATCCATTCTTGTTTAGTGTTTTACGTATCGTAGATTCGCTAACAGGGATGTTAGCATATGCCAGAGACTTTTGTAAGTCTTTAGCTGACACTCTGGGATTCTTCTTCACCTCACTGGGCAGTCTGTGCTGTGCTCTTGCAGCCATCTTTACAGGACGGCCACTCCTAGGGAGAGTAGCAGCAGTGCTGAACTTTCTCCATTTATAGACAATTCGTCTTACCGTGGACTGATGAACAGCAAGGCTTTTGGAGATACTTTGATAACCCTTTCCAGCTTTAAGAAAATCAACAATTGTTAATCGTAGGTCTTCTGAGAGCTCTTTTGTGCGAGGCATCATTCACATCAGGCAATGCTTCTTGTGAAAAGCAAACCCAGAACTGGTGCGTGTTTTTTTTATAGGGCAGGGCAGCTGTAACCAACACCTCCAATCTCATCTCACTGATTGGACTCCAGTTGGCTGACACCTCACTCCAATTAGCTCTTGGAGATGTCATTAGTCTAGGGGTTCACATACTTTTTCCATGTGCACTGTGAATGTTTACATGGTGTGTTCAATAAAAACATGGTAACATTTAATTCTTTGTGTGCTATTAGTGTGTTATGACAGATTGTGATTGTAACGGAATGACCCATGACACCCAGAGACTTTTGAAGGATGGGGGGTACTCCTGTGCCAGCGTCACTAATGACTCCTCGGTCTAGGGTCACCCTGTGCCCCTTTTGGGCATAGGGTGATTGATAAATGATCATTCATGTTTTGCAGGATATCTTGGAATATTACAGTTTGGTTAATGCTGTCCACAACAGGTCAATAGGATGTCTCCTTCAATGCTTAGCCTAGGCTGTTGAGATGCTAATGAAGTCTGTAAAGGTCAGATGTCTAGCTTTTAGGTGTTAATCCAGCCTGGCTAAGACCATTCATTATGAATGCTAATAACACTGTTTTGTGTGAAAAGTATAAGATGTGGAATGTGACTTGTCAAGCTGTATGCGGAGACAGGCTGTCTGGATACTGATTAGTAATTAGGTCATGTTAATTATGTCAGACCAATGCCAAAACGTCTGACATAGGAATGTGTATTATGCAGGTGAATCACTTATTGTCGGAGACAGGACGTCTGGGGGATAATTAACTCCTCTGAATGTCATTATCTAAAAGAATGTGATTGAAGCCCCATTGTGTGATGTGTGGGTGGAGTGCGTCTTTGTTCCTTTGATTACTGTAAAATGTCTGTACTGTATATGAGAGAGCTAACCATTAAAAGCATCCATTCATTCGTTTGAAACCAGAAAGAACAGAGCTTGTCTCATCTTAATTCTGGGGGAATGGATCGTGTCTGTTGGATGGTTGGAGTTTCGGATAAGCTGTCGTGGGGCGATGGAATGGAATATCGCAAACGGTGGTGACCGTTACAGTGATTGTCTATTGTTGTGACTTAGATGAAGATCAGATCACATTTTATGACTAATTTGTGCAGAAATCCATATCATTCCAAAGGGGTTCACATACTTTTTATTGCAACTGTAGATAGCATTGTACTGTGTAATACTCTCACTAATAATAATAATCATAGATAATAACATAAGTAGTCACCCGATCCGGCGTCTTGTGTCCAGGTGAGGAAGTTAATGAATGTCTCTGCTCGGTAGAACTCGGTAGAACTCCCTCACCATCTCCTGTAATGTAAATATATATTCAGCTGGTGACATTTTCCGCTCTCACATTAGAACATGAGCACAGGTAGTAAAATTGACATACAATGCCATCCAGTGATGCAAATGTCAGCGTCTTATTTAAGGAGGTTGAGGGTACATTAATGGAGGTGGATAGAGCGTTGTCAGAGGGACGCGGATTGAAATGTCACTGTCCCCAGGCGGGTGGGGCAGGGGGGGCTCACATCTTCCCGGGGGCCTCATTTGAATTTCATACTTCTCATGTTGTCTCGCAATGATTGACTTATTATAGAGAAGAAACATCGGACTGGACGGGGAAGATGACTTACGCACCATCGTTTTTCCTGACGTTCAAAAACCCGTTGTTTTTCATGACGTGATTCCTCTCCAGCCTGACTTGCATACACACGTTCATGCAAAAAAACGTCCAACCAAATCGCCGGTGACGTACAACACGTACGACGGGACTATAAAGGGGAAGTTCCTTTCATATGGTGCCACCCTTTTGGGCTGCTTTTGGGCTGCATACTTGATTCTGAGCATGCACGTTTTTTTCCCCCTCGGGAAAGCATACACACGACCGTTTTTTTGCGACGAGAAAAAGACTGACGGGAAACACGACGAGAAAAAAAGAGAGCAGTTTTTTGGTCGAGAAAAATGGTAGGGTGCATACATGCGGCCGGTTTTCTCGACCAATATAAAAAATGGCAGTTTTCTCATCATGAAAAACGGTTGTGCGTACGCGGCATAAGACTATAAAAATGTTTAAAAGGGAACTCTGCCATGAAGACAATCCCCATTTATTTGGGTGTGGCTACCAGGAACCTTCACCTTATCTCCTTATCACATCAATATTACTTTCTTTCTCTCTTTTACCTTTTTTAATACTACCTAAAATACTTAGGGGCAGATCCACAAAGAAATTACGCCGGCGTATCTATTGATACGCTGGCGTACTTTCAAAATTCCTGCGTCGTATCTTTGTTTTGAATCCTCAAAACAAGATACGACGGCATCTCGGCTAGATCCGACAGGCGTACGTCTTCGTAAGCCGTCGTCGGATCTGAGATGCAATTTTTAGGCGGCCGCTAGGTGGCATTTCCGACTAAATCAGCGTCGAGTATGCAAATTAGCTATTTACGGCGATCCACGAACGTACATCGGCCCGGCGCATTTTTTTTCTGTCGCTTGTGTTCGGCTTTTTCCGGCGTATAGTTAAAGCTGCTATATGAGGCGTACTCAATGTTAAGTATGGCTGTCCTTCCCGCGTACAATTTTGAATTTTTTACGTTGTTTGCGTAGGTCGTTCGCAAATAGGAATTTGCATAGAATGACGTCACCGTCGTAAGCATTGGCGGGTTCCGGTTTAATTTCAAACATGCGCACTGGGATACCCCCAGGGACGGCGCATTCGCAGTTAAAAAAAAAACGATGTTTACGTCGGGTCACGACGTATTAACATAAAACACGCCCCCATTACATCCATTTGAATTCCGTGCCCTTACGCTGCAAGAGATACACTACGCCGCCGTAACTTACTCCGCAAATTCGTTGAGGATTCAAACCAAACAAAAGTAAGTTACAGCGGCGTAGCGTATCTTAGATACGCTGCACCCGGCGCAGATGTATGTGGATCTGCCCCTTAATCTCCATCAAATTTCTACACCTTATCGACAACATTTCAACTATGAATTTATAGGTTTATCAATAACTTTATCATTCCTTAGAGCAGTAGTTTCTAAACTACAGCCCTTGGGGCAGAGGTTGGTGTCAGTAGTTTATTTTTTTATTTTTTTTATCATTACATTTTTACAATTGCATTATTTTTTTATAATATTTTATACAATCATTTTTATTTTTTACAGTTTTTTTAGGTTCCCCATTGGGGTCTTTTGGTGAAATATTAGGGGTCTAAAAGGGCCCCTGATGTCTCACTTTTGAGACAAAGAAAGGGACTGGGGACAGAGATTACCCAGTCCCTTTTTCTGTAGCCAAGCAGCTGGGGGAATCTGCCCAGCACAGGGTGATTAGGGTGTGCCCTGGCACACCTGGCACTACCTGTGCACACACATATGGGCATGACCTAGGATGGTCCACATGCAAATACAGCTTGCCTGGAAATCGCTCCAGGCTGACACCCATCAATCAAGGCATTTTGATACTTGCATATGTCCTACCAATGTATGCACAGCACCCTGCTGGCCCCTCCCTCCAGCCATGGTCTGCTTACATTGCATAGAGGAGCATCACTGGGTCTAAAATACGGTATATAATAAAAAGGATATATTTAAAAATGTTATTAACATGTTGATGAGGGGGGGGGGGGGACCATTGAAGTTGTCTTACTCATTTGGCAATATCTCCCCTCTGCATGCTGAGACATTACCGTCAGCGCACTAGGCGTCCCAGAACTATTGTATCTAATGGAGCATAATAGTGTCTTTTTTAATTTTTTTATTTAAATTTCAGCCCCAACGTTCATTCAGCAAACAGAAGGGTATTTTTTATGCCTGGCTAATGATGGGAGCCAAGTGATGAATCATTGACTGGAGTTCTATAATGTACAGCAATTTGTCAGCGCCCTCGCCGGCGTGAATAGAAAATACCGTGAGCAATCTGTATTGTGCTTTCAGATAAAAATAGTTATTTATTGAGCTGCTTTGCATTCTAACACCGAGCATTTGCAAAAGAGCTACATCTGAAATACATAAAGAAGAGCTGTTTTTTTTTTTTTTTACCTTTTTTTAATACTGCCTAAAATACTAAGGGCCAGATCCACGTAGCGGATCGTAATTTTAGTCCGGCGTAGCGTATCGTATTAATGCTACGCCGCCGCAACTTTGAGAGGCAAGTGCTGTATTCACAAAGCACTTGCCTCTAAAGTTACGGCGGTGTAGCGTAAATCTGCCGGCGTAAGGGCGCGGAATTCAAATGTTAAAGATGTGGGCGTGTTTTATGTTAATTTTATTTGACCCCACGTAAATTACGTTTTTTCTGAACGGCGCATGCGCCGTCCGTGGGGGTTTCCCAGTGCGCATGCTCAGAATTAACCCGCAACAAGCCGATGCTTGCGACGTGAACGTCATTCTACGCAAAGCCCTATTCGCGAACGACTTACGTAAACAACGTAAAATTTTTAAAAATTTGACGCGGGAACGACGTCCATACTTAACATAGGATACGCCTCATATAGCAGGGGTAACTATACGCCGAAAAAAGCCTTACGGAAACGACGTAAAAAAATGCGCCGGCCGGACGTACGTTCGTGGATCGCCGTATATAGCTAATTTACATACTCAATGGAAACGCCACCTAGCGGCCAGCGTAAATATGCACCTTAGATCCGACGGCGTACTAAGACGTACACCAGTCGGATCGAGCCCAGCTTCAGGCGTATCTTGTTTTGTGGATACAAAACAAAGATACGCCGGAGCAACCTAGAAGTTACGCGGCGTATCAATAGATACGCCAGCATAACTCCTTTGAGGATCTGGCCCTTAATCTCCAGCACCTGTGTACATGCTTATCCACGACAACATTTATATTATAGGTTTATCAATAACTTTAAACTTACTTAGAGTAACAAAGTACTAAATTTTTATTTATAATGATAATACAATTTGATTTTTTTAAACAAATAAAATGACCAAAGTTTCCTCCTTTTTTTTAATAATAAAAAGAAATTTAATTTTATGTTTTTGATACATTTTTTTAAATCTATAATAGATTAAAAAAAATGTATCAAAAACATAAAATTACATTTCGTTATTATAAAAAAAGGAGGGAACTTTGGCAATTTTATTTGTTTAAAAAAAAAATAATCTAATTTTATTATCATTATAAATAAAAATATAGTACTTTGTTAAAAAAAAAAAACATATTATTATAATATAATGTATTTTTTTAACAAAAAAACAAAACAAAGTACTACATTTTTATTTATAATAATAATAACATTCGATTTTTTTTAAACAAATAAAATGAACAAAGTACCACATTTTTTTATTTATAATAATGAAATGTAATTTTGTTTTTTGATACATTTTTTTTAATCTATAATAATAAAAAATAAATAAAAAAAAAGGTAGAAAAATGTGACGCTTACTTATAAAATCTGGATGTCACTGCTGTATGCTCATGCACTTTTTTCCAATGAGCTGTTGTTTTTGAATGGACTTACTTTTACATCAATTGTCACTTTTTGGGCACACAGTGCACTTTAGTGCTGAAAATTCTTGCTGCATATATTGGACTGCTTATTTGCACATTTTTTGAGTATATATATATATATGCACTTTATGACATCTTGCGCAGTCAATGAGAATTTATTGCTATGTGTTTGTTATATTCTCATGAAGAGTGTCCTCTGGAATTATTTCACTTTATTGATTATAGATTAGTGTTTATTTTATAAGTAAGCGCCACGTTTTTCTACCTTTTTTTATTTATTTTTTATTATTATAGATTTAAAAAAATGTATCAAAAACATAAAATTACATTTTGTTATTATAAAAAAAAAGGAGGGAACTTTGATCATTTTATTTGTTTAAAAAAAATCTAATTTTATTATCATTATAAATAAAAATGTAGTACTTTGTTAAAAAAATACATTTTATTATTATAATATAATGTTTTTTAACAAAAAAATAAATTTTTATTTATAATAATAATAAAATTCGATTTTTTTAAACAAATAAAATGAACAAAGTTCCAAATTTTTTTTATTTATAATAATGAAATGTAATTTTATTTTTTTATACATTTTTTTAAATCTATAATAATAAAAGATAAATAAAAAAAAGGTAGAAAAATGTGACGCTTACTTATAAAATCTGGATTTCACTGCTGTATGCACATGCATTTTTTTTCCAATGAACTGTTGTTTTCGAATGGACTTACTTTAACACCAATTGTCACTTTTTGAGCACCACAGTGCACTTTAGTGATTATTTGCAAAAATTTTGATATATATATATATATATATATACACACAGTATATATATATATATATATATATATATATATATATATATATATATATATATATATATATATATATATATGCACTTTATGACATCTCTGCACAGTCAATGAGAATGTATTGCTATGTGTTTGTTATATTCTCATGAAGAGTGTCCTCTGGAATTATTTCACTTTATTGATTATAGATTAGTGTTCATTTTATAAGTAAGCGCCACGTTTTTCTACCTTGTGTTTACCTATTTTAGTGTGTGAACACCTTTTTATGTTGGCAGCTACTGACTAGCTTCTACATTTATTTGTTTATGGTTTGCGCATTAGTATTTTTACATACATATAATAATAAATGTATTTATTTTTTTAACAAAAATGCATTTGATTTTTTTTTTTTTTTTTTTTAGCATTATACCTTCTCTGACTGCTTATTGGACAATAAAGGGGCATCACTGCTCTGCTGAGGTCCTTCCTGTGCTCCAGAAAGATGCCTAAACCCCCAACCCCAGCACCCAGTGCTTGAAAACACCTAATGCCGCGTACACACGATCGGACATTCCGACAACAAAACCGTGGATTTTTTCCAGACGGAATGTTGGCTCAAACTTGTCTTGCATACACACGGTCACACAAATGTTGTCGGAAATTCCGAACGTCAAGAACGCGGTGACGTACAACACGTACGACGAGCCGAGAAAAATGTAGTTCAATGATTCCGAGCATGCGTCAAATTGATTTCGAGCATGCGTAGGATTTTTGTGCATCGGAATTGTCTACAGATGATCGGAATTTCCGACAAGATCTTTTGCAGAGGCGCATTGCGGGCGGTATTGCCGCGGTTTCCCATTGTTTTAAATGGGAAGGAGCGGTATACATACCGCTTCTCTCACCGCTCCAAAGATGCTGCTGACAGGAGATTTTTTTCTCTCCTGCCAGCGCATCGCCTCAGTGTGAAAGCCCTCCGGCTTTCACATTGAGATTGCTGGGCAGGAGTTTTTCAGGCGGTATAGCAGCGCTATTTTTAGCGCTGTACCACCTGAAAAACTCCTCAGTGTGAAAGGGGTCTACGTTGGGCCCTCCTGCCTGTAAAAAAAGAAAGTGTGCAGTGTGCAGCACCTAGTAAGTGACCTAAAGGTTCAGAAGAAAGTGAGACAGAGTTCAGAGGTCAGGAGTAAGTGAGGCAGAGATCATGGGTCAGGAGTACATGACGCAAAGTTCAGGGGTCAAGAGTAAGTGAGGCAGAGTTCAAGGTCAGTTACATAGTTAGTCAGGTTGAAATCTAGTTCAACCATAAAAATAAATAAAATAAAAATATTGTACAATCCCATTGTAACAGGAGTCTTTTTTGGGCACAGATTGAGCCAGGAGATGGGGTACACATGTTGGATTGTTTTGGTGTGGACAGTGATTTACAGTATATTCCTTAATGCCTGCAAAGAATATTCTATGACTCATTTCTATGCTTAGCCCTGACTAGTGACATGCTAATTGAGTCAGGGCCTGGAAGACATTCCATTGTCCTTGTGTAAAGGTGTTAATCCAGGTCTGCTCCCAGACCTCTAATTATGTATGCTAAATACTGTTTATGTGTGGAATGTACTTGTCGGAGACAGAGCGTCTGTCTGGGGATGTGGATTGGAAGGAGATCATTGTGTGATGGTGTTTTGTTTGTTATGCTGTTAATGAAGGAATGTTTAGTAATTAGCCTTAGTGTGTGATTAGGGGGGTGGAGATTTCATTGTCCCTTTGAATACTTCCATGCCTTGTACTGTATATAAGCTGAGAAGAAACCATTAAAGATGTCTTCATTTGAAACCAGAGAACACGGAGCAAGTCTCGTTATTCTGGGAAATGGGAGGCCTGCTGGTTTGTCTGTGTGTCAGATGAGCTGTCGTAGTTGATGGAAGGTCGTAAACGGTGGTGACCGTTACACCCATATACACAATTCTATACCCACAGTTGATCCAGAGGAAGAGGACTAAAAAAAAAACAGCAGAGCATGATCTGATTTGCTGCAGCAGGGGAAAAAAATTCCTTCCTGATCCCCCGAGAGGCAATCAGATTTTCCCCGGATCAACTTTACCTACAAATCTTAGTACCCAGTTATATTATGTACATTTAGGAAAGTATCCAGGCCTTTCTTAAAGCAATCTACTGATCTGGCCAGAACCACCTATGGAGGGAGTCTATTCCACATTTTCACAGCTCTTACTGTAAAGAAATTTTTCCGTATTTGGAGATGAAATCTTTTTTCCTCTAGACGTAAAGAGTGCCCCCTTGTCCTCTGTGATGACCGTAAAGTGAATAACTCAACACCAAATTCACTATATGGACCCCTTATTTATTTGTACATGTGGATATCCCCCTTAATCTCCTCTTCTCAAGAGAGAATAAATTCAGTTCCTCTAATCTTTCCTCATAGCTGAGCTCCTCCATGCCTCTTATCAGTTTGGTTGCTCTTCTCTGCACTTTCTCCAGTTCCCTGATATCCTTTTTGAGAACTGGGGCCCAAAACTGAACTGCATATTCCAGATGAGGCATAACTAATGATTTGTACATGGGGGGGGGCAAAATGATCTCTCTCTCTCTCTCTTATACAAGAAAGGACTTTGCTCGCTTTGGAAACCGCAGATTGGCATTGCATTTTATTATTGAGCTTATGATCTACCAAAACCCCCAGATCCTTCTCTACTACAGATCCCCCCAGTTGTACTCCCCCTAGTATGTATGATGCATGCATATTCTTAGCCCCCAAGTGCATAACTTTACATGTATCAACATTAAACCTCATTTGCCACATAGTTGCCCAATTAGACAGAGCATTGAGGTCGGCTTGTAAATTGGCGACATCCTGTAAGGACGTAATTCCACTGCATAGCTTGGTGTCATCTGCAAAGACAGAAATGTTACTTTTGATCTCAGACCCAATATCATTTATAAATATATTGAAAAGTAAGGGTCCCAACACTGAACCTTGGGGTACACCACTGATAACCTTGGACCATTCAGAGCAGGCCCGGACTGGCCATAGGGCATACCAGGCATGTACCGGGCATACATGGGTTTCCATAGTCACATAGTCCACCCATCCCAGTATCCCCCTCAGCACATCAGAGCCCAACTTTTTGGCTCTGGTAGCACAGCAGAGGATGGGTGGCGGAGGAGGTTTAGAGGAGGTGGACTTTGGTTTTCTGAATGCCGCCTGCCCTGGATCAAAGTCATGCATTGCCATGGTACAGGTAAGCCAGTCACCATTGCAAAGAATGATGCCATGCTTCCTGGCCCTAGAGCATCATCAGTTGTGATAGTGCTGGCAGTCAGCCCATCTGTGCCATGCCCAGGGCTTTTTTTCTCAAACAATAGGTGTTGGAACTCAACCACGGCCCCCCAAAACCCCTCCACCCACACACCATCCAAATCACATCAAATAGTGGGTGTGGTCTGTCAAATTTCACGAATAGTAGGAGGGTCTTAAAGGGGCATTAAATACCAGGATTGCATTACAAACAGACAGGGCCGCCATCTGGGGGGTACAGGCAGTACACCTGTAAGGGGCCCGGAGGTCCCCAGGGGCCCGGATGGCAACCTTTTTTTAGGGGTCCGGAGGCCCCATATGGCAACCCCCCTTTTTTTTATTTATGTTTTATATATATATATATATATATATATATATATATATATATATATATATATAAATTAATTATAATAATAATAATAAAGGGCCCAGAGGTCCCCGGGTGGCAACCCCCCCTTTTTTTATATATTTTTTCTTTTTTTTATATATATATATTTTTTTTTTATTAAAGGGCTAAACCCCCCCTTTTTTTTTTTTTTATAAATGTTTATTTTTGTTTATATATATATTTTTTTTAGTTAAAGGGCCCAGAGGTCCCCAGGGCCCTGGATGGCAACCCCCTTTTTTTTTTTTTTTTAAATGTTTATTTTTTTTTTTTATATATATATATATATTTTTTAATTTATTTTTTATTAAAGGGCCCAGAGGTCCCAGATGGCAACCCCTCTTTTCTTATAATTTGTAATTATTTGTGCATATATATATATATATATATATATATTTTATTATTATCAAAGGGCCTAGAGGACCCCCCCCCCCCCCCCCCCCGGTTCTCTGCTCCCATGCCTGAAGCTGTGTAAGGGGCCCCATAATTCCTGATGGCTGCCCTGCAAACAGAGTGTAGAGCTGTCACTTGTAAACACAAAAACCGAACTTCTGTGTTTACAAGTGATTGTGGTGAGCAGCCCCCCCAAGGGTCTGAGCCAGAGGTGGTGAAACTGAGTTCCACCGAGTTCCCCCTGAAAAAAAGCCCTGGCCATGCCAATGCATGATGCTGATCCAGAGCAAACTGGGTTCTTGCCCATAGTACCCTCGCTGAAACACAGATACAGTAAATACACAGCTGCTCGCAAATATAAATATTTTCCATAAAATTCCACCTTAAATTTATTTGGACCCTTTGCTCTCAGGCTGGGTGACCTGGCACACGTAGCGGCCTGTTAATATTCCGATGCGGTTTCGGAGGGTAAAGACTGGTGGCTGTGCAGCTGTAGATCCCAGCCGCCACCCGCCCGCGCCAGGGCAGGTGTTGTTTTTCCAGGCTTTTGTTTACACGCCGATGTTCGAGGCTTTCATTTGCTTTCCTTGCCGCATGAACATTAAGGGGACGCACCGGGCAGACTGCTCATTATTTCAGCACAAATAATGTATTATTGTTGGTGCCTCTGCCAGTCGGCAACAATGCCAGCTTCGGGCAAGTTCCTAGTCAACGCTTTTCCTCGCCAACAGCTCCTCATACGGCGATGTCCAACTTTATTTTTAGGAAATAGCCAGGATTTGAGCGGAAAGAAAAATTCTGGCAGCAAGAACCGAGCGCTGAAAAAAAAAAAACGCACCGTGAATGAACAAGCAAATGCCATTCAGGACTATTAATGAGATGCAGCAAGTCTGTGAATAAAGGCAAATGTCTCCATTCAAAGGGAATCGTCAAATCGCAAGACAAATCACAGAAATAAATAAAACCGATTTTAGTTTTTTAAATGTATGCGGCCATTGATGAGTTACATAGTCAGGTGGAATAAAGACACAAGTCCACCCAGTTCAACCAATAAAAGGGAAATAAAAAAAATCATATAATCCCATATACCCAATTTTATACCCACAGTTGATCCAGAGGAAGGCAAAAAAAAAAAAAAACAGCAAAGTATGATCCAATTTGCCCCAACAAAGGAAAAAAATCCTTCCTGATCCCCTGAGGCCTCGTACACACGACAGAGATTCTCGGCAGAATTCGCCGAGAAACTCGGTCAAAACCCGGATTCTGCCGAGAATCTCTGTCGTCTGTACAGTTTTGGCTCGATGGAGCCGCCGAGGAGCTCGACGAGAAAATAGAGAACATGTTCTCTATTTTCTCGTTGGCCGCGTTGTTCTATAGGAGAAGGCGGCCCGCCGAGCTCCTCGGCGGCTTCATCCCAAAACGAGACGAGGAACTCGACGTGCCAAGCACGTCGAGTTCCTCTGTCGTGTGTACGGGGCCTCAGAGGCAATCGGACAGTGACAGCCAGTGGTAATTTTTTTTTTGGGGGTTGCGGCAAACAGTACCACCCACTCCCCCCACAAACCCCACCCGCCCATCGGTTGGTCAGTTGACGGGCCAGCCTGGTGCACTTACCCCATCTATGCATCGCTTCACCGGCGGCTTCCCTTGCTCGGCGGCGGCAGTGACGGCTTTCCCTTCCTCTGCTCTCCATGGACATTTGTGGCTTTTCCGTTTCCTCCCTCCTCCTCGGTGGCCAATCGGGGGTCTTCTCTTTTTGGCCAATTGGAGAACGGGTCTCAGACCTGCTTCTGATTGGTTGGATTGGGGGATCAGTGTTACAACAGTGAATATTAATTTGTGGTTGTAACACCTGGGTGGGCTCATGGTGCAATGCTCTGCGCTCCAAGCCCACCCTATTTTGAAGCCTATTAGTGCCTATTAGGTAGATTCAGTAAGAGTTGGGCTGGCTTATCAGTAGAATGGCCGACCTAACTCAGAATCTACGCCGACTTATGTTTAAGTGTATTCTCAAACAGAGATACGCTTAAACATATCTAAGATACTATGGCTTGCGCCGTCCTATCTTAGGTTGCAATATTGAGGCTGGCCGCTAGGTGGCGCTTCCATTGCGGTCAGCGTAGAATATGTAAATGAGTAGATACGCCGATTCACGAACGTACGCCCGGCCAACGCAGTACATTTACGCCGTTTACGTAAGAGATAGGCCGCCTAAAGTTAGAGCTGGGCCCTAGGTGGCGTTGCCAATGTTCAAGTATGGCCGCCGTTCCCGCATCGGAATTCGAAATGTTTACGTCGTTTGCGTAAGTCCGTGAATAGGGATTTACGTCGTTTACGTCCACGTCGAAATCAATAGGCCCGTGCGGCGTACTTAGCCGCAATGCACACTGGGAAATGTAGGCGCCCGGCGCATGCGCAGTTCAGAAAAAACGTCAATCACGTCGGGTCAAGCCTCATTACCATTAAACACGCCCCCTCAGACAAATTTGAATTAGGCGCCCTTACGCCAGCCCGCTTTAGGCTACGCCGCCGTAACTTAGCAGGTAAGTACTTTGAGAATCAAGTACTTGCCTCCCTAACTTACGGCGGTGTAGCCTAAACACGCTAAGCTACGCCGCCGCAACTTTGCACCATTCTCTCTGAATCTACCTATATATCTCTAATCAGGTGATTAAAAAAAAAACACCCTCGCCGCTGTAATTCAGGCGTCCAGGGTCCTGAAAGGGGCTGGACACATGTATAGGGAGTGGCCGTGGCTGTGGATAGATTTGTGCTATGCATGAATCTATCCATAATTTATATAGGGGGTTGCGTTGATAGAGAGACCAGCTCTCGTGGGCCCCTAATGGCCAACACAATTGGAAACTCTCTGAATCAACTTTACCTATAAATGTTAGTATCCAGTTATATTCTGTACATTTAGGAAAGTATCCAGGCCTTTTTTAAAGCAATCTACTGAGCTGGCCAGAACCACCTCTGGAGGGAGTCTATTCCACATGTTCACAGCTCTTACTGTGAAGAAACCTTTCCGTATTTGGAGATTCAGGGCCAGATTCACAGAAGAGATACGACGGCGTATCTCCTGATACGCCGTCGTATCTCTGTGATCCGCCTGTCCTAACTATGCGGCTGATTCATAGAATCAGTTACGCATAGATAGCCATAAGATCCGACAGGTGTTATTGACTTACACCGTCGGATCTTAGGATGCAATTCTATCCCGGCCGCTAGGTAGCGATTCCATTGCGGTCGGCGTAGAATATGCAAATGACTAATTACGGCGATCCACGAAGATCCGCGCGTTCGTCGCAATCCCGTACGTCATCGCTAGTCGTTTTTACCTGTCGCAAAGTTACACCTGCTTTAACATGGCTTATCTTTAGATCAGCCATGTTAAAGTATGGCCGTCGTTCCCGCGTCGAATTTAGAATTTTTTTTTTTTTGCGTAAGATGTCCGGGAATACGAAACCATGTAACGCACGTCGCATTTAAAAAAAACGTTGGGGCGCCGTAATTTCGCGCAAAGCACGTCAGGAAATTTTAACACGGAGCACGCGCAGAACGTTCGGCGCGGGAACGCGCCTAATTTAAATGGTGCCCGCCCCATTTGAATTAGGCGGGCTTGCGCCGAGTGGATTTACGTTACACTGCTGCAAGTTTACAGGTAAGAGCTTTGTGAATCAGGCACTTACGCTGTAAACCTGCGGCGGTGTAACGTAAATGGGATATGTTACGCTGCCGTGGAGCAACGTAAATGTATCTGAATCTGGCCCTAAATCTTTTTTTCTCCAGACGTAAACAAACCTCCCAACTTTTTGAGATGGGAACGAGGAACACCTATTAGCAAAAGTATGTAGGCATAGGAAACGCCCACTGCCACGCCCCTTTAAAGGAGAATTATGCAGAGAAAAAAATTATTGGTTAAACCCCAAAGTTCTTTTTTTTTCTTCCTGCCCAGGCCAATTTTCAGATTTCAGCACTCTCACTCTCTTATTGACAATTGCGCGGTCATACAACACTGTACCCAAATGACATTTTTTATAAAAAAATTTTTTTTTACACAAATTCAACTTTATTTTGGTGGTATTCAGTCGGAAAAACCATCCAAGGTTTTTCCGACTGGAAAACCGATCGTGTGTACGCGGCATCACACTGATCTGGAAGAAACACACAAAGCACACCGAGATTTAGGAAGAAGACACCCAATGGATGGATTTGGATAATATTTGATCATAATGGAGTTCAGCTTTGGATTTTATGTGTTTATTTGTATCGGTTGAAGTAGATGAACTTTGTCTTCTTTCAATCTTTTTAACACTCATTCTGAAGGCATGTCCTAGCTCAGCATCTACAGAGCAAAAGCAGGTAATAATCTGCCATATTGTTCACTAACATTCTTGCCATGTATAAAGCTCCATGAAGTTTCTCTTTTTTTTTCTTTCAAAACTTCAGTTTAAATTAAAGTTTTTTGTTTTTTTGTTCAGCGTATACATGAAAAATTCAGCATAATGTGGGAAATTCAGAGATGGATGCTGTGGTTGCGCTGTGCGTTGTATTCCTTAAATAGCCGCGGACAGATGGTCTGCGAGAAGAATGGTTTCCCACACCTGCGTTATATACGCTCTCCCCTGACACACTCAACCTATTCAATCAGACGGGGATGAAAGAGACGCCTGAACCTCCCGCTGTGCTCCTAACAATCTGCACCGCCGTACACGGAAATACGTCCGGATCTGCAGTGTAACGTATGGAAGTCTCACCACCATCACAGAGCCGACTGATTGATTCCACTGACATGTAAAAAAGAAAAAAAATCATAATGTTATTAATATTAATAACAACAATAATGATAATAATAAGGAATGGAGGGAGGGAGGGAGGGAGGGAGGGAGGAAGCAAGAAGGAAAGGAACACAGAAACCAAGAGGGGAGGGGAGGAAAAAAGGAAGAAAAGAAAGGAGGGAGAGAAAAAAGGAGAAAGAGGGGAAGGAGGGCAAAGAAAGGATGAGGGAAAGGAAGTAAGGAAGGAAGGAAGGAAGGAAGGCAATAAAAGGATGAGGGGATGGAAGGAAGGCAAAGAAAGGATGAGGGGAGAGGAAGGAAGGAAGGAAGACAATAAAAGGATGAGGGGAAGGAAGGAAGGCAATAAAAGGATGAGGGGAAGGAAGGAAGGCAATAAAATGATGAGGGAAAGGAAGGGGAAGAGGAAGGATGAGGGAAAGGAATGGGAAGAGGAAGGATGAGGGGAATGAATGGGAAGAAGAAGGAAGGAAGGGTCGAAAGAAGGATGAGGGGCTGGAATGGGAAGAGGAAGGAAGGAAGGAAAGGAGGGAGAAAAAATGAGGAGAAAAAAGGAAGGAAGTAAGAAAGGCAAATAAAGGATAAGGGGAAGGAAGGAAGTCAATAAAAGGATTAGGGAAAGGGGAAGAATGAGGGGAAGGAATGGGAAGAGGAAGAAAGTAAGGAAGGATGGATGGAAGGAATGAAGGAATTAAGGGAAGAAGGAAAGGAGGGAGAAAAAAAAGGAGGAAGATGGAAAAGGAAGTAAGTAAGGTAGGTAAAGAAAGGATAAGGGGAAGGAAGGTAGGAAGACAAAAAAGTATGAGGGAAGAAGTAGGATGAGGGGAAGAGGAAGAATGACGGAAAGGAATGGGAAGCGGAAGGAAGGAAGGAAGGGAGGACGGAAGGAAGGAAGGAAGGAAGGGGAAGGATGAGGGAAAGAGGAAGAGAGGAAGGAAAGGAGAAAAAAGGAGGAAGAGGGGAAGGAAGGAAGTAAGCAAGACAAAGAAGGCATAAGGGGAAGGAAGGGATACAATAAAAAAGATGAGGGAAAGGAAGGGGAAGAGTAAGGATGAGGGGGATGAATAGGAAGAGAAAGGATTATGGAAAGAGTAAGGATGATGGGGAGCTCCCCTGCCTTCAAATGTATTATATTGCCTCTCAATTGGCCCACGTACACTGGTGGTTTTACCCCGAAGCCAACAATGCAGCCACTGCATTGGAGGCAGCCATCCTCACCTCCTATGAATCCCTGCAAAATTTGATTCATCGTATGTCCCTTGGGGGGCGGGAGGGAACGAGTATTATAGCTATGACTCTACGGATTATTAAACTCACTAAATTGCAAGTCCCCTCCAGCAGTAATACATACTCACCGAACACTCCACTGTGGGGGAATCCGAACCTTCCGGAATTTTTCCGTAGATCGGATGGGGGATACTGGTCGAAAAGGGGGGTAAAAACTATTTTACATCTGTTCTCAGGCAATGTGTTTCGTACTTTTGAGGAATTTCGTAGAGACTATAATCTGCCACGCACGGCTTACTTCCTTTACCTACAGATACGCCACACTGCAGCAACGCAGTTTGGCCTTCGTAACATAGTCGTCCAGCTTTCTCGGCTGGAGCGACTACTAACTGACCCCTCGCACACCAAGTTAGTCTCCACATATTATGGGTCTCTCCTGCACACTACGACTCAAAGGCTGAGCAAAGCGGCTGCTAGCTGGAGAGCCGACATCCCTGAACTGACGGAGGAGATCTGGCAGGAGGTATTGCCCCTCCAGGTCCCCTCTGTCATTTCGTCCCGTGACAAGGTAATACAGACCAAACTGTTATATAGATCCTACTTCACACCATGCTTACTGTTCAAACTCAGCAGAATCCCCTCAGCGCTATGCTCCCGATGCGGCGCGGCCGATGGCACGTTCTTTCATATGATGTGGGAGTGTGCTCCGATTAGGAAGTTCTGGTCGGAGGTCACGGCCTTCATTAGCTCGCTGACTGAGATACCCAATATATGTAATCCTCTGAGGTGTTTACTGGGCCACATTGATGACGAGACTATATCTAAGAATATGCAAACCTTCCTGCGGATAGTACTGTTCTATGCTAAGAAGTCTATAACCTTCCACTGGAAGTCTCCATCCTTACCTACCATTACCTTTTGGCTCACCACCATCAATCGTGCTATACCGCTGTATAAGATGACATATGAGGCCAGAGGGTGTCCAAAAAAATTCTTGAAGGTCTGGGGCTCTTGGGTTGATTCCGAGAGCACCATACCTCCTGCTCCTTGAACTTTGACTGATACCTCTGCCTGTTGAATAGAACTAAGTGAGTAAATTAACGATTCTGTTGTTTTTCTCCCACCTTTCTCTGTGTGTTTTTATGAAAATGCTCAATGTGTACCAGCTACCAAAGTTTTGTAAAATGATGTACTGGGCGATGTTCGCCTAGGACAGTGATGGCGAACGCGTGGCACGCGTGCCGCTCCCGGCACGGCAAGCTGTTTTGGTGGGCACGCGGTGACAATGCAGAAATGTCAAAGAAAAAAAAATTAAATCGTCAACCGCAACTAGAAACTACATTTCCCACACTACCCTGTGCTAGCGGTGACGTGTCCGAGTGGGCGTAACTTAGAATGAGCGCCCGGAGGTCACGTGTTAGCTTGCTACCCAATGAGAGCTCTCAGATCATCCACTGCCTGACGTGCTGCTGGGCGTGACTGGGAGCATGAGGAGAAGACGCACGGCGGGAAAGAGCTGCAAGACTCGTGAAGCCATCTTCTTCATTGCGCAGTTTGATTCAGCTGCAGACAAAGGTAAGAATACTTATTACTCGAATACTATTTAGACATGGGATACCTGGGTCGTTTTATGGGTTGCCCTGCTAACATCACCCAATCTAAAATGTAAAATTTTGCTGAACAATTACTTTAGCTAATCTCGCTGGTGGGTGTTCTGACAGTTGCTGACTGACTTGGGAAACTTTGTTCTGCAAACATATTACCCCCCTCATTGCTGTTATTGGGTCTAGTTGTCCTTTGCAAACATATTACCCCCCTCATTGCAAATGACACCTATGCCCAATAACAGCAATGAGGGAGGTAATATGTTTGCAAATGACACCTAGGCCCAAAAACAGCAATGAGGGAGGTAATATGTTTGCAAATGACACCTAGGCCCAAAAACAGCAATGAGGGAGGTAATATGTTTGCTGTTATTGGGCATAGGTGTCATTTGCAAACATATTACCTCCCTCATTGCTGTTATTGGGCATAGGTGTCATTTGCAATGAGGGGGGGTAATATGTTTGCAAAGGACACCTAGGCCCAATAAAAGCAATGAGGGGGGTAATATGTTTGCAAATGACACCCAGGCCCAATAACAGCAATGAGGGGGGTAATATGTTTGCAAAGGACACCTAGGCCCAATAAAAGCAATGAGGGGGGTAATATGTTTGCAAATGACACCCAGGCCCAATAACAGCAATGAGGGGGGTAATATGTTTGCTGTTATTGGGCCTAGGTGTCATTTGCAAACATATTACCCCCCTCATTGCTGTTATTGGGTCTAGGTGTCCTTTGCAAACATATTACCCCCCTCATTGCAAATGAGGGGGGTAATATGTTTGCAAATGACACCTAGGCCCAATAACAGCAATGAGGGGGGTAATATGTTTGCAAATGACACCTAGGCCCAAAAACAGCAATGAGGGAGGTAATATGTTTGCTGTTATTGGGCATAGGTGTCATTTGCAAACATATAACCCCCATCATTGCTGTTATTGGGCCTGTGTCCTGGCCTATGGACAACAATGACACACTTTTTTTTTTTTTTCATTTTAGCCCTTTGGATTCTTCTTTGCAATTCTTGTAGAATCTACAGCAGCTTCCAGACCCAGCAGAGCGGTGTCAGCAGCGGCACAGCGCGACTTCTTGTTTCACAGGACATTGGACGATTTGAGCTTATATCTGTCTACATTAAAAAAAGTAAGTTGCTAAGGGTCACATCTGGCCCCCGGGCTACGGTAGTTTCCTGTGTCCCTATGGACAACAATGAAAACATATTTTTTTTTTCATTACAGCCCTCTCTCCGGGATTCTACTTTGCAAATCTTGTAGAATGTACAGCAGCTTTCAGACCCAGCAGAGCGGTGTCAGCAGCGGCACAGCACGCCTTGTTGTTTCACAGGACATTGGACGATTTGAGCTTATATCTGTCTACATTACAGAAACGTAAGTTGCTAAGGGTCACATCTGGCCCCCGGGCTATGGTAGTTTCCTGTGTCCCTATGGACAACAATGAAAACATATTTTTTTTTTCATTACAGCCCTCTCTTTGGGATTCTTCTTTGCAATTCAGAATCTACAGCAGCTTCCAGACCCAGCATAGCGGTGTCAGCAGCGGCACAGCGCGACTTCTTGTTTCACAGGATATTGGACGATGTATATCTGTCTACAAAACCGTGAGTTGTTCTACCTTTTTTGTGAAATGTTGCAATAATATTTTTGGTATAGGTAGGTAGGGATAGATTTGTATTGGGTGCTTCATCCATCCTTATTTTATACATTTTGTGTTTTTTGTAGACATGAACAACCAAAAATGAGTACATCAAAAAAAGCAAAATTAAAAACAGATAGTGGAAGATCATTCCAAGAGACCTGGACACAGTCATTTGGAGTGATTGAACGCAATGGGAAAGCGTTATGTGTTCTGTGTAGTGAAAGTGTGGTATCTCGCACATCTAGTGTCAAACGTCATTTTGATACCAACCACAAAAGTGTTGCCGAACTTGGTGTAGCTGAAAGAAAAGAGTTTCTTGATGGGAAATTGAAGAGATATCACTGCCAGTATCGTAGTTTTTGCAACTATCTTTCTAAAACAAATTATCTGGCAAATGCCAGCTTTGAAATTTCACTGTGCATAGCAAAACATGGAAAGCCCCTCTCTGATGGCGATTTTATCAAAACGGCCATGTTGGCTGTGAGTAATTCCCTTTTTCATGAATTTCCAAACAAGGACAAAATTAAGCAACGAATCTCTGAAATGCCACTTAGCAGAAATACTGTTAAAGATAGAGTCCTGCGTATGGCAAGTGATGTTAGTCAGCAGCTCACCACTGACTTACAAAAGGCAGCCTGTTACTCCATGTGCTTGGATGAAAGCACAGACATAAATAATCATGCAAGGCTAGCAGTAATTTTGCGTTATGCTGTTGGTGACACCATGAGAGAGGAGCTCATGAAACTGTTGTCTTTGCCTGGAAGAACACAAGGGATAGATATCTACAATGCTGTGATGGAGGCTTTTGTCTCACAAGACATAAGGCCAGAAAAAGTGGTTTCAGTTACTAGTGACGGGGCACCTTCCATGGTGGGGGTAACATCTGGTTTCATACAGTTTTTTGTCAAAGAAGCAAAGCACCCAGTCATTCAATTTCATTGTATTATACATCAAGAAGCTCTTTGTGCCAAGGAAAGCAGCAAAATATTAGACGATATCCTCAAGGATGTCACAAAAATGGTGAATTACATCATGGCTCGTGCTCTTAATTTTCGACAGTTTCAAGCACTTCTTGATGAGGTACAGGCACAGTATAATACTTTACTTATGTACAATAATGTACGATGGCTAAGCAGAGGACGGGTCTTGGAGAGATTTGTAGCCTGTTTGGATGAAATTGCAAAGAAGAATCCAAAGGGCTAAAATGAAAAAAACAAAAATGTGTCATTGCATCTTTACCAATGCCCAGCCAAGGCATCTTTACCAATGCCCAGACAAGGCATCTTTACCAATGCCCAGCCAAGGCATCTTTAAAAATGCCCAGCAATGGCATCTTTAATAATGCCCAGGCAAGGCATCTTTACCAATGCCCAGCCAAGGCATCTTTACCAATGCCCAGACAAGGCATCTTTACCAATGCCCAGCCAAGGCATCTTTAAAAATGCCCAGCAATGGCATCTTTAATAATGCCCAGGCAAGGCATCTTTACCAATGCCCAGCCAAGGCATCTTTAAAAATGCCCAGCAATGGCATCTTTACCAATGCCCAGACAAGGCATCTTTACCAATGCCCAGCCAAGGCATCTTTAAAAATGCCCAGCAATGGCATCTTTAATAATGCCCAGGCAAGGCATCTTTACCAATGCCCAGCCAAGGCATCTTTACCAATGCCCAGACAAGGCATCTTTACCAATGCCCAGCCAAGGCATCTTTAAAAATGCCCAGCAATGGCATCTTTAATAATGCCCAGGCAAGGCATCTTTACCAATGCCCAGCCAAGGCATCTTTAAAAATGCCCAGCAATGGCATCTTTAATAATGCCCAGGCAAGGCATCTTTACCAATGCCCAGCCAAGGCATCTTTAAAAATGCCCAGCCAAGGTATCTTTAAAAATGCCCACTGCTCTGCTGGGTCTGGAAGCTGCTGTAGATTCTAATCTACAAGAATTGCAAAGAAGAATCCAAAGGGCTAAAATGAAAAAAACAAAAATGTGTCATTGCATCTTTACCAATGCCCAGCCAAGGCATCTTTACCAATGCCCAGACAAGGCATCTTTACCAATGCCCAGCCAAGGCATCTTTAAAAATGCCCAGCAATGGCATCTTTAATAATGCCCAGGCAAGGCATCTTTACCAATGCCCAGCCAAGGCATCTTTAAAAATGCCCAGCAATGGCATCTTTAACAATGCCCAGGCAAGGCATCTTTACCAATGCCCAGCCAAGGCATCTTTACCAATGCCCAGACAAGGCATCTTTACCAATGCCCAGCCAAGGCATCTTTAAAAATGCCCAGCAATGGCATCTTTAATAATGCCCAGGCAAGGCATCTTTACCAATGCCCAGCCAAGGCATCTTTAAAAATGCCCAGCAATGGCATCTTTAATAATGCCCAGGCAAGGCATCTTTACCAATGCCCAGCCAAGGCATCTTTAAAAATGCCCAGCAATGGCATCTTTAATAATGCCCAGGCAAGGCATCTTTACCAATGCCCAGCCAAGGCATCTTTAAAAATGCCCAGTCATGGCATCTTTAATAATGCCCAGGCAAGGCATCTTTACCAATGCCCAGCTAAGGCATCTTTACCAATGCCCAGCCAAGGCATCTTTAATAATGCCCAGCAATAGATCATTAGACTCATCCTCTGCTTATGTTCAATAATGTCTTTTAGCTATGCAAAGTATACTGTGCCTGTACCCATCACAGCATTGTAGATCTCTATCCCTTGTGTAAGCAAATGCATCTTTACCAATGCCCAGCCAAGGCATCTAATGCCCAGCCAAGGCATCTTTACCAATCTTTACCAATGCCCAGACAAGGCATCTTTAAAAATGCCCAGCAATGGCATCTTTAAAGATGCCTTACCAAGGCATCTTTAATAATGCCCAGCAAAGCCATCTTTGGAAATGCCCAGCAAAGCCATCTTTGGAAATGCCCAGCAAAGCCATCTTTGGAAATGCCCAGCAAAGCCATCATTGGAAATGCCCAGCAAAGCCATCTTTGGAAATGCCCAGCAAAGCCATCTTTGGAAATGCCCAGCAAAGCCATCTTTGGAAATGCCCAGCAAAGCCATCTTTGGAAATGCCCAGCAAAGCCATCTTTGGAAATGCCCAGCAAAGCCATCTTTGGAAATGCCCAGCAAAGTCATCTTTGAAAATGCCCAGCAAAGTCATCTTTGAAAATGCCCAGCAAAGTCATCTTTGAAAATGGCCAGCAAAGTCATCTTTGAAAATGCCCAGCAAAGTCATCTTTGAAAATGCCCAGCAAAGCCATCTTTGGAAATGCCCAGCAAAGCCATCTTTGAAAATGCCTAGCAAAGGCATCCTTACCAGCGATCAGCAAAGGCATCTTTACCAGCGATCTGCAAATGTATCCTTATCCAAAAATACATGCACAAGTACAGTTGTTGAGAATCTTTTTCAATAAAAAAAAAATGTTTAATAGAAAGCTCTGTTATTGTGTTTTTCTTTTAAAACAAAAGCTGTTAATTAGTTTGGACAAGTGTACGAGTTGATTTTTCTAAACGAAAACCTTGGTATTCATGTTTAATTGCAGTGTTGGCACTTCAAAAAAAAATTAGGTTTTGTGTTGGAGTTTGGGCACTCGGGCTCAAAAAGGTTCGCCATCACTGGCCTAGGATGTGTGTTTGTTGTATTGTCTGTTTTGTATGTACAAAAATTTCAAAATAAAAATTTACCTTTAAAAAAAAAAAAAAGGATGATGGGGAGGAATAGGAAGAGGAAGGAAGGAAGACAAGGAGAAGGAAGAGGAAATAGAAAAGGAAGAGAGGAAGGAAGGTGGGAAGAATGGGGGAAAGGAAAAGGGGAAGGTGAAAGTAAGGAAGAAAGAAAGAAAGAGGGAAAGAGAAAAGGAATAGAGGAAGGAAATAGGGAATAAAAAAGAGGAAGTAAGGAAATAAGGAAGGAAGAATAGAGGAAGGAAGGAAGGAACGAAGAGGGGAAGGATGGAAGGAAAAGGGAAAGAAGGAAAGGAGGGAGGGGCGGAAGGGAAGTAGGAAAGAGGAAGGAAGGAAGATGGGAAGAAAAAAGAAAGGAAAGGAGGGGGAAGAGAAAAGAGGAAGGAAGGAAGAGGGGAAGGGAAGAAGGGAAGGCGGAAAGAAGGAAGAGGGAAAGAGGAAGGAAGGATGATGGGAAGAAAAAAGAAAGAAAAGGAGGGGGAAGAGAAAAGAGGAAGGAAGGAAGATGGGAGGAGAAAAGAAAGAGAGGAATGGGGAAGAGAAAATAAAGGAAGATAGAAAAGAAGGAAGGAAGGAAGGAGTGTTGAAGGAAAGATAGTAGAGGGAAAGAGGAAGAAATGGAAGGAAAGAAAGATGGGTTCAGTTTGTGAATTATGTATTGCAGCCTCCCCCTTTGTATCGGTAGCACTGCGGCACACCACTCACCCCCCTCACTCATCCAGCCAGGCAGTGGGGATGTCGGCCTCTTGCACACAATGGTGAATCACGGATGAATAAGACGTTTCTAATATTTCATCTCTGATAAGAAATGTTTTTCTATGAATCATTAAATCCAGAAGAATCCGGGAGAGCTCCTCGCGGTGTGTTATTCATTATTCCTCCGTCGTCTTTAGTGTGATTTTCTTGGTTCTCCTGTCATTATAAAGTAGCACAAAAAAGCTTCTAAAGGTGACTTAAGCCGGTCATACATGGATCGAAATTCAGCCAGTTCAGCAGAGACCGGACTAATTGATATCCATCCAGGGCCGGATTAACAATGGGGCTGATGGAGCTGCAGCTCCAGGCCCCTTTCTCAAGATAGGCCCATTTGCCCCAAAAAAAAAAAAAAAAAAAAAAAATTTTTTTTTTTTTTTAAGATTTTTTTTTTTTTTAAGATCGAATTTGGTGGGTTGTAGCTCGATGACCAGAGGTCACCGAAACCCCACATTTGGGGGTAGGCATGGGAAGAGCTACCCCACAACTGGTTAAAATATGGGACGGCTATAATTTATGGTTCCGGAGATACGGGCCTGCTTGCACAGCCTGTCAGAAGCTACATTCAGAGCGGCCAATATAAATACAAGCTGACACACTGCAGCAGACTGATAGGATCACCGTGCTTATAATAATTTTTTGTATATTACTCATGGTAATTAACCCCTTGCCACCCAGGCCAATTCTGACACTTCTCTACTACATGTAAAAATCATCATTTGTTATTTGCTAGAAAATTACTCTATGGGGGTCTTTGCACTTTTTATGTTGCAGGGTACAGAGCTGCACGATTCTGGCTAAAATGAGAATTGCAATTTTTTTGCTTAGAAGATAGATCACGATTCTCTCACGATTGTTGCGGCGTAACATCATCTTTCACATTAAAACAAAAAAAAAAAAAATGAGCTAACTTCACTGTTTTGTTTTTATGGTTTTTATTATTCATTGAAGTGGGAAAATGCAGTGTGACATAAAATATTGCAGCAATAGCCATTGTATTCCCTAGAGTCTCTGCTAAAATATATATAATGTTTGGCAGTTCCAAGTAATTTTCTAGCAAATAATATTGCTTTCTAACTTAAGAAACAAGTGTTGGACTTTAAGTGGTTAAATTTAGTTACAATGTTAGTTAGTTACAATGTTTCATTTTGTTTACAAACTTTGCAGACTGCCCAGATTTGTTCTTTACACACAGAAGTGTATCCCTTTGATCTAAGAAGGAAGTGTCAGTTACAATGTTTCCTGTTAAAAACTTGGCAGACTGCCCAGATATTTTCTTTTGACAGCTGAAAGTCTTTCCACTTTTTATATGAAAGAATCAGCAAACTCTGCATTGAAGATCGTCAGGGGGGTTGAATCGAGATCACGATTTTGTTAACGATTAATTGTGCAGCTCTAGCACGGTATTTGCGCAGCAATTTTTCAAACATGTTTTTTTGGAAAAAAATGTTTCATTCATTAAAAAAACAGTTAGTTAGTTAAGTTAGCACAATTTTTTTGGTATCCTAAGCGATGCTTTACATTTTTTTAGGTTACATGTTTAGAGTTACAGAGAAGGTCTAGTACTAGAATTATTGTTCTTGCTCTAACGATCGTGGCGTATGTAACCTGTGTGTATCTGGCTCTGATACTACCAGTGCCTACCCAGCCACTGACTAGTATCTCTCCCCAGCCTGTCCCCACACACCCTCTCACCTGCTGACCTGTGGATGGGGGAATCACTCCTGCATTGTTATTGTGTTCTGCCAGTGCGTACAATGATCAGTGTTGCTAACTTTAGCTGGCAGCACTGATTGTTTTAAGAAAAAAAAACAGGCTGGTTGTACTCAAGTTGATTAATAGATTGACTTGTGTAAAACCAGATAGCCCATACATAGATTGACTATGGCTGGTCTCTGCATAATTGGCGTAATTTCAATCCATGTATGACCCGCTTAACCACTACTCAGTCCCCAAATATCCTTCCACTCCTGTACATAGTGCTCACTGTCATACTCTCCACACTCCTCTCCTGTACATAGTGCCCACTGTCATACTCTCCACACTTCTCTCCTATACATAGTACCCACTGTCATACCCTACACACTCCTCTCCTGTACATAGTGCCCACTGTCATACCCTCCACACTCCTCTCCTATACATAGCGCCCACTGTCATACCCTTCACACTCCTCTCCTGTACATAGTGCCTGCTGTCATACACTTGTCTCCTGTACTTAGTGCCCACTGTCGCACCATCCACACTCCTCTCCTGTACATACTGCTCACTATCATACCCTCCACACTCCTCTCCTATACATAGTGCCCACTGTCATACCCTCCACACTCCTCTCCTATACATAGTGTTCACTGTCATACCCTCCACACTCCTCTCCTATACATAGAGCCCACTATCATACCGTCTACATTCCTCTCCTGTACATACTGCCCACTGTCATACCCTCCATTCTCCTCTCCTGTACATACTGCCCCATCATACCCTCCACACTTCTCTCTGGTACGTACTACCCTCTGTCATACCCCCTCACTCTTCCTGTACATACTGCCCATTGTCATACCCTTCACACTCCTCTCCTGTACATAGTGCTTTTTGCCGTACCCTTTGTACTCCTCTCCTGTACATAGTGCCCACTGTTAGACCCTCCACATTCCTCTCCCTCACCTGCACATACTTCCCACTTATATACCGTCCATACTCCTCCCCTATGTCGCTTACCCACAAAAACAGTTCTTTAAAATTATACTGAATATCCTCAATGTTACCAGCTCTAGAATGGACACACTTTTGTTAGTTCAACTAAAGGAAATATCAGTTCTCATATTTGTTCTGCCCCATTATTAGTACTCATTTAATTTTGTGATTACTACTATGATGTATAGAGGAACATCGGGGATCTCAGCTACTCTAAATATAGCACTTATATAAAAAAGTGTCCCTGAAAATATTTTTTAAATGTTGGCAACTGTGCACTTAGGCACTGCCCAAGGGCCACCGTCCACCGGGTCAGTAGGGGGCCCCATGAGAGGCTCCTGGGATCCTGTGATAATAAAGCGGTAGTAAACTTTCCTGACATTACTACTTTTTAGAGGCCCTGGGGTAGGTTATGCCACAACGTACAAGTATGCACAGCATATTAGCACATTAGTGTACACTTACATTTTCAGACTGAGCCCTCCAGTGCTGCGATGAATCAGGCGGGGCCTGGACACTTCCATCTTCACCCGGTCTTCCTTCTGGGTTCTGTGCCTTTGGTCACTTGCCTTGGCTGGGCTGCGTTCATGTCATTCCCACGCATTTATTTCTTATTTATTACACCCCATTCACACCTCCGCGACAAAACGCCCGACGCCGGCCGCTCGTGCCGCTGGAGGGGAGAATTCCCATTGCTGTCTATGAGATGGTTCACATCTCATAGACGCCGTACACCTGCGGCATGAAAAAAAGTCCCGGACCCTTTTTTTCAGGCGGCATTGGCGTTCGGGCCATACAAAGCAATAGGAAGGATTTGTAAAAAAAAAGTTACACTATTCGCGGCAAATTAAGCCACGTACGCGGCGTTACTTGTCGCGGAGGTGTGAATGCAACCTAAAAGGCCCCACCAAAATCCTCAGCACCAGGCCCATGATGTTCTTAATCTGGCCCTGTATCCATCTATGGGCAGGCTGGTTGTGCAGAAGTCAAACTGACAATCAACTTCTGTACAATCACCCAGTTGGATTTTCCACAATCGATCAATGCTGATGGCTATAGCTGGCAGCACTGATCGGTTTATTCTGAGGGTGGGGAACTCTCCCCTCTGCCAGAATAAATTAACTCAACTGGAAGGATTTCCCCATCCGGCAAAATGCCATAACCCTGGCATTGTTTATTTTCAGCCGGCGATTCTCTAATCGGTAAAAGCGATCCCAGCAGCGGATTCGCCGCTGGATCATTTTTAGAAATTGCCGGGAGGGGTCGATCCCAACTCCCACTGCTTCCTGGTGGTTTTTGGGCTTACCTGCCCAATCAGGAATCCGGAGAACCGATCCAGCAGTTGCGGTTGCTGGTAACAAAGGCGAGTGGAGAAAAGATGGCCTCCACTCATCTCTATGGTCTAGGACAGGGGTCTCCAAACTGCGGCCAGATGTGGCCCTTTGCTAGCCTTTATCTGGCCCTTGGGGCAACATTCCTCCCACTAATAGGAGGCACTATTCCGAATCCTCACACTGGGGCACTATATATTCCACTGATACCAATGATGGGATACTATCCTGCTTACTAATAGGGGGAATATTTCTCCTCCTATTGACCACCAAACCTATATTTATTCTCACTGGTGCTGGATGCCCGTGACATTTCCTGCCCCCGCTGGCCATAATCCGGCTCTTCTAAAGTCTGAAGGACAATAAAGTGGCCCTTTGTTTTGAAAAGTTTGGAGACCCCTGGTTTAGGAGGACTGGAGAGGGTTCCAGTTCAATGTAAATAAAACACTAGGGGGCAGATCCACAGAGCAAGTACGCCGGCGTATCTACTGATACGCCGGCGTACTTTCAAATTTCCTGCGTCGTATCTTTAGTTTGAATCCTCAAACCAAGATACGACGGCTTCTGGGTTCGATCCGACAGGCGTACGGCTTTGTACGCCTTCGGATCGTAGGTGCAATACTTCGGCGCCCGCTGGGTGGAGTTTGCGTCGTTTTCCGCGTCGGGTATGCAAATTAACGATTTACGACGATCCACGAACGTACGCGCGGCCGTCGCATTTTCCAACGTCGTCTGTAGTCGGCTTTTTCCGGCGTATAGTTAAAGCTGGTATTTTGCGGCGTATAGATAGACTTGCCATGTTAAGTATGGCCGTCGTTCCCGCGTCGAAATTTGAATTTTTTTTTTTTTTTGCGTAAGTCGTCCGTGAATAGGGATGGACGTAACTCACGTCTAAGTTAAAAAAAAATGACTTTTCTAGCGACGTCATTTAGCGCAATGCACGGCGGGAAATTTCGGGACGACGCATGCGCAGTTCATTCGGCGCGGGGACGGGCTTCATTTAAATGAATCACGCCCCCTAATCGCCGATTTGAATTCCGCCTTCAGAAATACACTACGCCGCCGTAACTTACGGCGCGAAATCGTTGAGGATTCGAAATTCCGCCAGGTAAGGTACGGCGGCGTAGCGTATCTCTGATACTCGGCGCAAGTGCAATTGTATGTGGATCTGGCCCTAGATAAATATTTTTTGGTGTTTTTTGATCTAATGCGTTACATTGTAGATGAGAGATGTGGGGTCTTATTGACCTCAGATCTCTCCATAAAGAGGACCTGTCACTGCTTATTTCTATCACAAGGGATGTTTACATTCCTTGTGATAGGAATAAAAGTGATCAAAAAGGGAAAGTGTAAAAATAAAAAAAGTAATAAGAAATAATAATAATAATAATAATAATAATAATAAAAAATGTAAACGCGCAGTGGTGAATGTATACATACAGTATATACAGTATCTCACAAAAGTAAGTACACCCCTCACATTTGTGTAAATATTTCCTTCTATCTTTTCATGTGACAACACTGAAGAAATGACACTTTGCTACAATGTTGTGTAGTGAGTGTACAGCTTGTATAACAGTGTAAATTTGCTGTCCCCTCAAAATAACTCAACACACAGTCAATAATGTCTAAACCGCTGGCAACAAAAGTGAGTACACCCCTAAGTGAAAATGTTCAAATTGGGCCCAAAGTGTCAATATTCAGTATTTTTTTCTGCAAAAAATATATGCTATATATATATGTGCTAATATATGAGAGAAGCGTCAGGAATGGCCCGGTAGGCGAGTAGTTAAGAGGTTAATTTCCCACGATTTTTATTTTTATAACCCGAATGGTAAAAAAAAAAATACAAACCATGAAATATGCATGGCGCTGCAAGCGCAGGAATATACACACAAACAATCAACCAACAGCCGGGCGAGTACAATGAGGGGGAAAAGTAGCTGAACTCTACAAGTTAGAAGTGGGATAACATCATTAGCGCTGACAGCGTGGCCCCGGGGTCACCGCTACCTTCATTAGACAATGTGTGTCATGCTCAGAGAGGTCTGCAGCCCACAAGCACAGAGGGCAGCGTCTTCTCTATTTATATTCAGCCCGTCCTGCTCCTCAGCGGCGCCCTTTGCTACAGAACAATACTAATTCATTAAAGGGTTGATTATAAAGTCAGAAATCTATCTTGTGACCGCATGATCCAGTGCAAGGTTTGTTCATTTCCTCTCCCAGTGACAAGTGTAAACAAGAGAGATTGATTGCCTGATGCGGTCCGATGTAATCACATTTTAATGATCCCCCCCAAAAAAAACAGGATTTATTGTGCTAAATCTTCCCTCCAGACCGGCCGTGATAATAAGAAATTGAAAATCTATAACACGTGGAGCGAGTTACCGGAGAGAGGCCGCGACCGTACAGAACCAATTCCTGGAAAAACCAAGAGAGAGTGACAGTTCAACCCGAGGATGGACGTGTCCTTCAGATCTTATCTCACACATTTGTTTTAAAAATTAAATAAATATATATATATATATATATATATATACACACATATATACATATACACACACACACACACATATATATATATATATATATATATATATATATATATATATATATATATATATATATACACACACATAGAGATAGCCATATATATATATATATATATACATTCTCTGCAGTTCAAATGTGAGAAAGGAGAACATACTGCATGATGGCCATTAGATGGCTCTGATTTTCATAGGAAGTAAGTATACTTCACGGGGCCATCTAGTGGCCATCATGCAGTATGTTCCCCTTTCTCGCATTCGCCCTGCAGAGAATGTATTATTATTATTACTTCCTATGAAAATCAGAGCCATCTAGTGGCCACCGTGCAGTATGGTCCCCTATCTCACATTCGGTCTGCAGAGATTACGCAGTATTTCCTGCAATTACATATTGCAGAGAATATAACCATTCACACATTGGATGAAAAATCTGCATAGCAATTCATCCACTGTGTTCTGTACAAATGGGACAAAATCGAATGTTCTCAAGCTCTAGTCTCTGCAGTTTAAATGTGAGAAAGGGGAACATACTACACCAATGGCCACTAGGTGGCTCTGATTAAATCGTAATCCAAAGTACTCGCATATCAAAGCGAGTTTCCCCATTGAAGTCAATGGAAACGAAAATAATTAGTTCCACATTGACTTCAATGGGCATGCAATACCGCATTTGTCCAGATGTGGGGGGGCGCCGGAGAGCCTTGGAAAAGGCCGGAAAGGCCCGAGGACACCTTGGCTGACTTTAACAGACCTCGGAAAGTCTCCGTTCCTGAGATTTTTGCCATGGTCAGCCGAGCTGTCCACGGGCCTTTCTGTGCATTTCCTGAACGGCGCAGATCGGCGCCGTCCGGCTCTGCTCGGCTCCAGCCCCCCCCCCCCCACCTCAGGCCAAACGTGGTACTGCACACTGCTTTGGCCTGAATAGTTTTGCGAGACAACACTCGAGTTATGATTTTAGGAAATACAGCCAGGCCCGAATTTCCCACAAGGCCACTGAGGCCAGGCCTTGGGGCGGCAGGGCGTCAAGGGGCGGCAGTGGCATGGATTCCCCCGACGCCCGTAACATACAGTTAAGGGCAGTAAGTTATGGGAGAATCCGCTCGCTCGTTAACAAGTGGTTGCGGCGATGTCGCAACCACTTGTCGTCCCCCCAGATACCTCTCTCTGCTGGCTCTGTCTTCGGGACTCCGTCCTCCCCCGGCCACCGAGTCTGTCTCCTGTCCCTGCTGCCGATGTACACAGTGAGAGGGGAGAGCTGTTCTCTTCCCATCTCAGCTGTGACAGGAGTTCTAGCACAGTGCTAGGACTCCTGTTTTGGAGGTGACAGGGTCAATAAAGAGAACCTGTCACCTCCAATTGCCATCACACAGGGAATTGTTTTCTCCTGTATGATAGCAAAACAGTTAAGTGAAAAACAATTGATAAAAAATAAATAAATAATAGGAATTAATAATTAAGTTAATAAAATAAAAAAGTAATTAAAAAGTAAAGAATAAGAAAAATAATAAGAAAAATAATAAGAATATTATACAAAAATAAAAAAAGTAAGCGACAAGCTACAAATAAATAAAAATAAAAAAGTGATAAAAAAGTAAAAAAGAAAGAAAAAAATTATTTGAACTAACCGTGCCGCCCCTGCCATCCGGTTGCCATTCTCCGTTGATTTGGGGGGGGGGGGGGTAGTTCGCTTGGCGGGGAGGGGGTGCATTGCGGAACCTGGCCTTGGGGCGGCAGGGAGAGCAAATCCGGCCCTGAATAGAGCGCTCGTATTGCGAAACGCTCATTAACCGCGTTACTCGCAATCCGCGGTTCCACTGTATATATGCTTCATGGCACCATCTAGTGGCCATCATGCAGTATTTTATTCATTGCACGGAATATATCCTGGGGGCCTTATTCACACACTGGATGAAAAATGAAAAGATGAGATTTTTATTGAAAGTGACGCCGCTGCGGAGCGCCTAGAAGGTAGACACACTTGGACAGTTACGTATTTGGAAAGATATAGATGGTAACTTAAGGCTCGGAATATAAATCAAGGTCTTTAAGTATCTGTGCTAACGAGGAAGAGGACGGCGGTCTCAATGGTTGAGCTCCATCCTACGGCTTGCTAGGTTTTGATTTGAATTGACGGTGACAATAAGCCGGGAATGAGGTAGTCTCAGACAGGCATGTGGCTACAAAGTCTCCTGTTATTTATATCAGCCTTATTACACGCTGTATATTCAGCCAAGCATATGTCATCTCCGGCTACGCCGAGCACATAGGACTTCTCTGTGCAGGAGTAATGCGCAATGACTTAAAGCCAAAGTCCATTGTCATTAGAAGACCTTCTTCCCCCAGAATGGACCCAGAGGGCCCGTCTTTCTGCATGATTTTTTTTTTTATCGTTTCCTACATGTCATCCCAGGAGGAAGAGAACGTGTATACAGCTAGAGGGACCACTGCATGACACATGGGTGGAGGAGAGGTCACAGAGGTAACAATGGCCCCCCGATCTTCAGAGCTCATAGAGAGTCCAGGTTATATTGCCTTCACCGGGGATCCACCCACCCTTTCCCCATTTAGAATAGGGGTGAGGTAGTAGGTGTTGGCGCCTCTTAATAAATATGTGAAAAAATTTATGAATATATGTATAATAAATTAATATCCGGAAATATTAAGTGATGCTTAACCAATAAAGGCTATGACTTGATCCACATGTGACTCATAATTGAACCATGTATTATGCCATCATAATAATAAAAAATATAAAATGCAAAAATGTGTGCTAATATACAAAAAAGATGTGTGCTAAGATGATAAAAAAATATTAAAGTGCTCTTTGCCGTGCATATATTAAAATATCTAATGCTTATTTCAATAGTCCATGCAAAAAAGGTGCTTCATGCTTCATATAGTTGTACAATTGGCAGTGTTCACTCAGTGCTCCCTCTTCTCATACCCGTTCAATCTGGTATGTAGCTCAAAGGAGAAAGAGTGCCCACATAGTGTAATATAGTCGATAATAATTTTATTTCAGAAAAAAGTCAGGTACTCACATTTGAACCTGAAGGACCTGAAGGGTCTGGTATGGATATTTGGGGGGAACCCCACGTAATTTTTTTTAAAATTGACGGCGGGGTTCCCCTTAATAACCATATCAGACCTGAAGGGCCTGTTAATGGAATTTGGGGGGGACCCCCAGGCTTTTTTTTTTTTTTTTTTTATGAATGAATCATCTCTGAATTGCCAGAGCCAACAATTCATTAGAGCCGCAAAGCCGGTTTTAAATGCCTTTTTTTCTTTCAGAAATGGCACTTTGTGCAGAGACAGTTCTATGTACGGGAAACATGCGCTTTTTCACTTGCTGTCTTTACACCCCCCCCCCCAGGTACGAAATTTAAAGGAATATTTCACTTTTATTGTTTCACTTTTAGCATTATTAAATTCACTGCTCCTGAAAAAACGGCCGTTTTTAAAACTTTTCTTTGCATTGATACATGTTTCCTGGGACAGGACCCGGGTCCCCAAACACTTTTTAGGACAATAACTTGCATATTAGCCTTTAAAATTAACACTTTAGATTTCATATGTTCAAGTCCCATAGACTTTAACAGGGTTCTAAAGTTCACACAAACATTTGGTGTGTTCGCAAGTTCTGATGCGAACCGAACCGGTGTGTTCGGCTCATCCTTACTGAAGAGTTGCCGGCAGTATTCCCAGCTGTCCTCTCCTGCTCCTGTTAAGGACACCCATTGGGTTGTGTGGGGTTCCCTCACAGCTATGAGCCCCTGACCCAAGGTCACCCCCCAAGCCTAACACTCCATCTCTCAGTTTTTCCGCCCGAACATTTCCTCCTTAGCTGGGCTGACCTTATGTATTTAAGGAGGCCTGTCCCCTGCTCATCCTAGTTGGGGATTGGCCAGGGCTGCTTATCACACCACAGACAGCTTCACCTCTCTTCCCCTCTTCTGCCTCTAGAATCTTCTAGAGGCCACAGAGAGGTAACCAAAAAGTGATGCTATCTGTGAGTTACCAGCCTACACTAAACTACTCCCTGCCCCCAGATCAAAACAAACAGGCCTAGGCCTGCCTAAATTTACCTGCACTGGCCAAAAAAGTAAAAAAATAACTCCAGCACCTACCTAAAGTAGAGGGTGCTACATAATGATCATGTGGCCCGTGATGAAATTGAGTTTGCTACCCCCTGATCTAAGTAATTAGAAATGCAAAGCATGATGATGATGATTAGTGATGATTGATTGATGGATGATGATTATTATTTCCAATTGATAATAATGACAATTATATTTTTCTATTTTTATCATGCAAGTATTTAGAAATCCAAAGCAGAATAATATAAATTATGATTAATATTACTAGTAGTAGTATTATGTTTTGCATTTCGCATTATTATTATAATTTTTAAAATGCAAGTAATTAGAAATGCAAAGTAGTATGATGATGATGATGGATGGCGGATGTATGATGATTGATTGATGTATGATGATGATGAATAATATTCCCAATTGATAATAATGACAAAGACAATATCAATAATAATGACAACGGCAATTTTTATTAATAATAACAATGATATTTTTATCATGCAAATAATTAGAAATTCAAAGCATAATAATAATAACAATTATGATTAATATTACTGTTTTGCATTTCAAAGTATTATTATAATTTTCAAATGTTTAACTTGCAAGTATTTAGAAATGCAAAGCAGAATGATGATGGTGGATAGATGGATGATGATTGATTGGTGGATGATAATGACGATTTTTATTTCCAATTGATAATGACAATAACAATAATAATAACAATAATGATATTTTTCAATTGTTATCATGCAAGTAATTAGAAATTCAAAGCATAATAGTAATAATAATAATATAAATTATGATTAATATTACTAGTAAATGTTTTGCATTTCAAATGATTATTATAGTTTTTACATTTTTAACATGCAAGAAATTAGAAATTAGAAATGCAAAGCAGAATGATGATGGATGTTGGGTGGATGAATGATGATTGATTATGACGACTTTCCAATTGTTATTTCCAATTGATAATGACTAAGACAATAAAAATGACAATGGCAATAATAATAATAACAACAACAAAATGTTTCCATTTTTATCACGCAAATAATTAGAAATTCAAAGAAAAATAATAATAAAAATTATGATTAATATTACTAGTAGTAGTAGTAGTAGTATTATTATGTTTTGCATTAAACATTATTATTATAATTTTTACATTTTTATCATGCAAGTAATTAAAAAAGCAAAGCAGAATAATGATAACAATAATAAAAATAATAATAAAAATAACACTTTATTATTTTTCCAATGTTTAACATGCACGTAAATACAAACGCAAACTACCGTACGATCGCGTTTACCTCACACTAGCAAGGTTATGCTGAAAATTTTACAAGCTAGGCTTCAGCAGCATGTGAACCGAGAACTACCACAAGTACAAGCTGTTTTTTCGAAGAGGCAGAGGAACTAGAGATCAAATTGCCAACATTCGCTGGATCATGGAGAAAGCAAGAGTTCCAGAAGAATGTCTACTTATGCTTTATTGACTACAGGAAAGCCTTGGATTGTGTGGCTCACAACAAGATGTGGCAAATCCTGAAAGAAATGGGAATACCTGACCACCTCACCTGTCTTCTGAAAAACCTGTATGCAAGTCAGGAAGCAACAGTTAGAACAGGACATGGAACAACTGACTGGTTCAAAATTGAGAAAGGAGTGCGGCAAGGATGTATATTGTCACCCTACTTATTTAACTTCTATGCATAGTACATCATGCGAAATGCCAGGATCGACATATCACAAGCCAGAATTAAGATCGCAGGGAGAAATATCAACAGGAGGATTTGCCAGACATTGCATAGATTTTCCCTGGAAGTGGGAGTAAATACCTGGATTTGACAGGTATCTGCTCCCCCTCCCCTAAAAGGTGTCAAATGTGACACCGGATGGGGGGGGGGGAATCCGAACAGCGGAAGCTTTATTTCTGGGTGGAATTCTGCTTTGAAAAAACTAAGATCATGGCAACCGATCCCATCACTCATTGGCAAATAGAAGGAGAAGCAATGGCAGATTTTTATGTTCCTAGGCTCCAAGATCATGGCAGACGGTGACTATAGCCATGAAATGAAGAGACACTTACTTCTTGGGAGGAAAGCAATGTCAAACCTAGACAATATTATAAAAAGCAGAGACCTCGCCCTACCAACAAAGTCCCGTGTGGTCAAAGCTATGGTATTCCCAGTAGTAAGCGATGGATGTGAAAGCTGGACCATAAGTAAGGCTGAACGAGAAAGAATTGATGCTTTTGGATATTGGTGTTGGAGAAGACTCACGAAAGTCCCTTGGACGGCAAGAAGATCAAACCAGTCAATCTTGAAGGAAATCAACCCTGAAAATTCACTGGAAGGACAGATCCTGAAGATAAAACTCGAAAACTTTGGTAACCTAATGCGAAGTGAGGACTCATTGGAAAAGACCCTGATGCTGGGAAACCTGGAAGGAAAAAGGAGAAGAGGACGACATAAAACAAGATGGATAGATAGCATCATAGAAACAATGAACATGAAAATAACCAACTTCCGGGAGGCAATAAAGGACAGAAAAGCCTGGCACGCTGAGGTCACAGAGAGTCGCACACACGACTAAACGACTGACCAACAGCAACAAATAGAAATGCAAAGCACAACAATAATGATGGATGGATGATATTTATTAATATTTCCAATTTATAACATGCAAGTAATTAGAAAAGCAAGGAATAATAATATTAGCAAAAACTAAATTATTATTATTATTACTATTGTTATTCAGCTTTTAACATGCACGTAATTAGAAATTTAAAGCAGAATAATAATAATAATAATAATAATAATAATAATAATAATAATAATAATAATAATATAAACTATGATTAGTAGTAGTAGTATACTTTGCCTTTCAAAGTATTATAATTTAAAAATTTTAACATAATGATGATAATAATAATAATAATTTGTATTATAATTTCTTTCCCAAAGTTTAGCATGCAGGTAATTAGAAAAGCAAAGCAGCCAAATAATGACAACAATAATAATAATAATATTAGCATTTCTAATTATTATTATAATTGTTCAATTTTTAATATGTGAGTGATTAGAAAAGCAAAGCAGCATGATGATGATGATTGTAGTAATAATAATAATAAATATTATTATTATTATTATTATTATTATTATTATTATTATTATTATTAAAACATGCAAGTAATTAGAAAAACAAAGAAGCATAATATCAATAATAATAATAATTATTATTATTTTTACCATTATTTTTATTCTTTATTTTTAACATGCACGTAGTTAGAAAAAATTATAATATTAATTATTATTTTTACTATTATTTTTTTTTATTTTTTTTAACATACAAGTAGTAGTAGAAAAACAAAAAAGCATAATAACAATATTAATAATCTGCTTTGCATTTCTAATTATTATTAAAAAAAAGTTTTGCCTGTACCTGCAAGTAATGAAAGGAACGCAAAACAGCATGATGCCAAATGATTGCACCCTGAAAACACGCTACTTTTGCCCATCTCCACAAGCCCACGCTCTTCCCTGAAGCCACAATACCTGAATAGAGATGGTCATGCAATAAATTACCGTATTAAAACAAAAAATTAACTAATTCAGCAGCTTATTGGTATTTTGGAATGTCAAAAAGTGGAGTGTAATCTATCTGGGGGTAAATTTTAGAGGAGCTTGAACGTCAATTTTAAATAAAGAATTTTCTTATTTGAATGGAGTGTATTTTATCTCCACTGGACTTATATAGCCGGATTCACGTAGAGCGGCGCATCTTTATACCGGCGTAGCGCATCTCATATGTGCTACGCCGACATAAATCAGTGAGGCAAGAACAGTATTCACAAAGCACTCGCTCCCAACGTTGCGCCGGCGTAGCGTAAATTGGCCCGCCTAATTCAAAGTAGGAAGGAAGTGGGCGTGATCCATTTAAATGAACCATGACCCCATGCAAACGAATGGCCGAACAAACTGCGCATGCACCGTCCCGTGGGCGCTTCCCAGTGCGCATGCTCAGAATCACGTCGGACCTAACGCCTAAGATACGTCAAATCACTGAACGTAACCTACGCCCTACGTAAACGGCGTAAAATACGACGGCTGTTCCGTTGTCTATTCCTTTGCATGGGATGCGCCTCCTATAGGTGGAATAACTTTACGCCGGACGTACGCCTTAAGTAAATGGTGTATACTACTGCGACAGGCGCAAATATGTTCGTGAATCGGCGTATCTCGGTCATTTGCATATTCGACGCGTAAATCAATGGAAGCACCCCTTGCGGCCACCGTAAATATGCGCCCAAGATACGACGGCGTAGGAGACTTACGTCGGTCGGATGGAGCCAAAATTCAGGCGTATCCTATTTCAAGAATCAGGCGCATAGATACGACGGCGCATCAGTGCACTTACGCGGCGTATCAGAAGATACGTCGGCGTAAGTGCTTTCTGAATCCGGCTAATAGAATTTTCTTTACTAAAGGCAAATAGACTCTTTACTTTGCAAGGAAAGTTGTACTTTGCATGGGGATCCAGTCACATGCAAGCAAACGTGCAATTATTATTATTTTTTTCTTGATATTGTTTGGGTATTCTTTGCAAAGTGAAATTTCACCATCTTCATTAAGCCCTAATGGAAATTTTCCTGACAAAGTGCAACTTCCCCTGCAAAATGAACAGCCGGTTTGCCTAAATCGATGCCCCTTGGTCTTTGCAAGTCATTCACTGGCGCTCCATCTTTCCGCTGTATCGGGTAGGAAAGCTGCTCACACGTTGCCAGGCTGTGACACGGATTCTGTACCGTTAAATATAGACGCTATAAAAAGGATGTTGTTAATTCTTTGCTTCACCTAATTAGCTAATGCCTCAAAGCCTCACACAATAGACATTTCACAGAGATAATGTCATGGAGACTGTGCTTTGTGTGGCACATTCACTGGAGCGCAGCAAGGTAAACCCGTGTAGATGTAATAAACAATTATAACAATTTAAATATCTGTATTTTGTATTTTTTTCTTGCTCATTCCACTCCATTTAAATATGCCATCAACAATGCGATTTTCTGCTAGCTTGCTGCAATAGAGATATGGTTGAGTTTTTTTTTTCTGTAACCTGATCTTATTTTCGTTACAGGAAACAGAAAAAAAAAATGTTGATGATGAGCGAACAATTAAAAAAAAAAGTGAATCAGCAAATTGTAAATTTTTTCGTACTTGGATCCGAGGGTGTTCCTCCTTTACCATGACTAACGCTTTACCATTTAAAAGTTTGTAGAAATATCATCATTAAAAACATTCTTTCCTGTCACCATTTAGCCAACTAATTTTGTTTGCAAGCTCTTAGATTTTTTGTCTGGGTCTGCTTTTTTAATGGAATCCCAGATATATTAAATAGGCTTTATGTCACGATCAGGCGTCGGGTTTGAAGACCAGTAGCAATAGCAGTTGCAGAACAGGTATACAGACAGTCACTTCTGGCAGATGATACAGGCTCACCTGAGGTGCGGGGTCTAAACACTAACCGGTATTCACCAGAGCTCCCGATGGTGGAGATGGATTTAGCTGCAAGCTAGTACCAGGTCACGGACCTCAAGTTTGCCCCACCAGGGTGTGAGCAAGCCAGGGTCCAATAGCGGATAAACAGACAAGGATGAAACAGCAGCGTGGTCAGTAAACAAGCCAAGGGATCAATCACGAGTGGCTGCAGGTTGGGATCAGGCAGAAGAGTAGTCAAAGAACAGGCCGAGGGTCAAACACAGGTGGTTGCAGATTGGGATCAGGCAGTTGAGTAGTCCAGGAACAGGCTGAGGGTCAAACACGGGGGGTTGCAGGTACAAAAGGCAGCAGAGCAGACAAATCAAGACAGGAGTTAAAAGCCTTGGTACAGTGTTTTCCCAAGATTGAAGTCCTCATTGGGTGCACGTAAAATGGTTTGATAACTTGCAAAGTGATGCCTTTACAATTTGAGAACTTTTATGGCTTGATGGACTTCTTCCAATACAGGTGCAATTTAATAATGTGCCTGGGACAGGTTATTTGGAGACAGAGGGGAGGGGGGCTTTGTTCTGAATAAAGGCAGGAGTCAAAAACCTTGGTACAGTGTTTGCCCAAGATTATGGTCCTTTTTGGGTACACGTAAAATGGTTTGTGAATCAGCAAAGTGATGCCTTCACTTTGACCATGTTGCCAACTTGAGAACTTTTATGGCTTGATGAACTTCCTTGATCCCCCAAAGGCATCACAGACAACAACAAAAGAGGAAAAAAGAAAGCCAAAGCTTTTCTATTACAAGGGGCATGCAGGGCACATTGGTAATGCCCCATCAAGAGGCAGGCCCATGACACCTTGCCCTCACAGTATGTCCTCTGTCTTCCAGCTTGAGACACTGGATGTCATTCAACCCAGAATACTGAGGACATCTTTTGGCAAACAGAGATTACTACAAGGCAATACTCTGCCTTATCTTTACACAGGCTGGTTAACATTTATTACAAAAAAAAAGTTTGGAGTTGGGTGGTTTTAAATGCTAAAGTTATATAGATTTGCATTTAATAATAGGTTTGGAGAGATTTTTTTTTTCTTACATGTTGTATATTTATCTCAAGAGGTTCCTCCAAATAAAAGTTTTATCAGAAGAGCGGCTACCTCTCAGAACCCGCAGCAAAGTCGCTATTGTTGTGCATCCGCTTTTGTTTGTGTAATAGATATTCTACAACTTTTAAATCCCAGATGAGACTTCTTCCCTGTGAAAACGAGAACGGTGATCTTTTTTCACAGGATGCGCTCCCCCCCCCTCCCCCATCCTCAAGCCAAATAAAAGATAGACAGTAGTTTGCCATTTTACTTTGAGGTTCGACAAATCCCATAGAGATTATGCAAATTACTTTAACTTAAATCCATATTATAGCAACTCTATTAGAGACCTGAAATATCAATTTCTACTTTTTCCTTTCCTTTCCTTTCCTGTATCCAGAAGGGGACTTGGCACTCATTAATATTCAACTGTTTTCGAGCGTTTCAGCGTAGGTATTTTTAGAAGAGCTGGTGAAAAAAAAGTCTATTAACTCAAAGTGGTAACCCAAACCCAAACATTATTGATTCTGTAAAGTCTTATTTACATGTATAAACATGTTGCTAGAGGACCTGAGTGTCAGGTCACCTGAGGCCAGGTGACAAGTGCACCCTGTTGGGGTCAGGGATGCACCACAGGGTAGTGAACCCTATGGCCGACTGCTGCGATTAGAGAGGAAGTGTGAACCCAAGATCGCCCAGGGCGCGGAGTCTAAGACCCAGCTTTGTGTTTACCAGAGCCTCTAGTGGTGAGGATGGCCTTCGCCGCAGCTGGATCCAGGTCGCGACCCCTGGGATCCCCTAGGTCACGCTCCACAGGTGAGCGACACGTCGGCCGGATTCATGGCTGTTCAAACTGTCAGGTCATCTGTGGCCAGGTGACAAGTGCACCCCGTTGGGGTCAGGGATGCACCACAGGGTAGTAAACCCTATGGCCGACTGCTGCGATTAGAGTGGAAGCGTGAACCCAAGATCGCCTAGGGCACGGAGTCTAAGACCCAGCTTTGTGTTCACCAGAGCCTCTAGTGTTGAGGATGGCCTTTACCGCAGCTGGATCCAGGTCCCGACACCTGGGATCCCCTAGGTCATGCTCCGCACGGAGAGAGGGGAAGCAGCAAGCAGGACAAGCGGTAGTGATGGGAAAGCCGAGGTCAGAGCAACAGGCAGACAAGGGTAACCGAGGGACAGGTAAAAGGTCAGGATCACAGGCAAACAGGAGAAGTCAGGGACGAGCCAAAAACAGTACACAGGAAGATAATCGTAGCACACTGCAGACAGGAACTAAAGCTAACAACATGGTTAAACAGCACTGCAGACCTGTAGAGCAACAGTTAATATAGACTTCCTGGGATGGCCTAGGGTGGAGCAATACAGGGAGGAAGGTGATAAAAGACAGTCAGAAGGAGGGTCAGGCCTCTAATGAACACATGGAAATCAGGTAAGCTGCCAGACTTTATTGCATATCCATGACACTGAGTCAGGCAGCCAGTCCACCCATTTTTTTTCTATTGTATTGTATTGTACGGAAAACACTGCTGTTAATATCACAGGAATCAGCATCATGACCTCAAGAGGGGTCCATGCCCTCTGAGATCAGGCATAAAAATCGGAGAGAGAAGCCATGTGACCACCATGAAAATATGTTTTTTTTTTCTATTAATCTTATGTGTTAGAGTTAAATGAATACAGTATATACCATAACCACCACAAGGCACACATCCGGGAAACAGGCCAAAAAACACAAGACACAGGACACAGGACATGGCTCTTCATAAAATACCACAAGACACAATTTTGGATAGTGGTCTACAGAACAGAAGTCCAGGTAATAGACTATAGACCTCAAATCCAGGTAATAAGCCACAAAACAGGTTACTGACCACAGCACACAAAACAAGGTAATGGACTGCAGTCCAGGTAATAGTCCACAGGACACAAATAAACAAGTTCTGGTATAACAGACAACATGATGCAAGTCTAGGTAAGAGACCACATGAATCATGTTCAGGTTAAAGACCTCAAGACACAAGAACAGGTAATAGATCAAAGGTCAGGCAAAAGATCACAAAGCAAACGTCAAGGTAATAGACCACAAGTGAGGATAAAGGACCACAAGGCACAAGCTCAAGTAAAAGACTACAAGACACAAGATCAAGTAAAAGACCAAGTAAAAGGCCACAAGGTGCAAGCCCAGATAAAAGACACAGCAGAGAAACTCCTGATATGTTGACCAAACAAAGGCACAAAAGGAAATAACAATGCAGTTTAAATAGCCCGAAGGGCTGACTGACAAGCAGGTATGATCACCTGGTGAGTCACTGAGGAAACAATGGGGGCTATTTACGAAAGGCAAATCCCCTTTGCACTACAAGTGCACTAGGAAGTGCAGTCACTGTAAATCTGAGGGGTAGATCTGAAATGATGGGAAGCTCTGCTGATTTTATCATCCAATCATGTGCAAGCAAAAATGCTGTTTTTTATTTTCCTTGCATGTCCCCCTCAGATCTACAGCGACTGCACTTGCAGTGCACTTGTAGTGCAAAGTGGATTTGCCTTTAATAAATAACCCCCAATGAGTGCTGAAAATTAGAGAGCTGCTGAGAGCCCAGCCCTGGCACCAAGTAAAAGACCACAAGACAAAAGCCCAAGTAAAAGACCACAAGCCCAAGTAAAAGACTACCAGACACAAGCCCAAGAAAAAGACCACAAGACACAAGCCCAAGTAAACAACCACTAGACGCAAGCCCAAGTAAAACACCTCAAGACACAAGCCCAAGTAAAAGCCCAATTAAAAGGCCACAAACCCATGTAAATGACCACAAGACACAAGCCCATGTAAATGACCACAAGACACAAGCCTAAGTAAATGACCACAAAATGCAACCCCAAGTAAACGACCACAAGATGCAAGCTCAAGTAAAAGCCCAAGTAAAATGCCACAAGATGCAAGCCCAAGTTAAAGACCAGTTTGTTTTAAGCAATGTAGACCTATAAAGAAGATAAAAGTGGTAAATAGTGATGAGCCAACCTGCCCTGGATTTGGTTTGAGCAAGGTTCAGCGAACAAAGAAGCTTGGATGTCAAGCTTGAAAACCATTCAAAAAAATAACAGCCGAATCCGTAAAAATAAAAATTCCCATTTTCTGGGCTAATAGGCAAGGGGGTGTCAAGAAAATTGCATGGAGGAGGCACTGCCCTAGGGAACATGTACCACAGCAGAAAAAAATGAAAAAAGTCAATATAGGCATTCATTGTGCCAAATCCAAAATACATAGCAGACTCCTAAAGCCCTGTACACACGATCAGTCCATTCGATGAGAACGGACTGAAGGACCGTTTCATCGGTTAACCGATGAAGCTGACTGATGGTCTGATGTGCCTACACACCATCAGTTGAAAAAACGATCGTGTCAGAACGCGGTGACGTAAAAAACACGACGTGCTGAAAAAAACGAAGTTCAATGCTTCCAAGCATGCGCCGACTTGATTCTGAGCATGTGCGGCCTTTTGACCGATGCTTTTGCATACTAACGATCGGTTTTGACCCATCGGTCAGGCGTCCATCGGTCAAATTTTAAGTTCTATTTTTTTTGACCGAAGAATAACTGACTGATGGGGCCCACACACAATCGGTTTGGACCGATGAAACGGACCTTCAGTCCGTTTTCATCGGTTTTGACTGATCGTGTGTACGCGGCCTAAGGTTCTGATATGTATTGTGGAGGACCTTTGGAGGGGTTTGTGTGCTGTTTTTTTTTTTCCAAGATGCCCGCAAGAAGTTTTATTTACTGGCAATTTACTTTGTGGGCCGGATTCAGAAAGAGATACGACGGCGTATCTCCTGATACGCCGTCGTATCTCTGAGTTCCGCCGGTCGTATCTATGTGACTGATTCATAGAATCAGGTTACGCATAGATCTCCCTAAGATCCGACAGGTGTAAGTGTCTTACGCCGTCGGATCTTAGGCTGCAATTCCAGGCTGGCCGCTAGGTGGCGCTTCCGTATTTTTACGCGAGGAATATGCAAATGAATAGTTACGCCGATTCAGAAACGAACGACCGCCCGGCGCTTTTTTTTTACGTCGTTTGCGTTCGGCTTTTTCTGGCGTATAGTTACCCCTGCTATATGAGGCGTAGCTAATGTTAAGTATGGCCGTCATTCCCGCGCCGAGTTTTGAATTTTTTGCGTTGTTTGCGTTCGGCTTTTTCTGGCGTATAGTTACCCCTGCTATATGAGGGGTAGCTAATGTTAAGTATGGCCGTCATTCCCGCGCCAAGTTTTGAATTTTTTACGTCGTTTGCGTAAGTCGTTTGCAAATACGGCTGGACGTAATTTACGTTCACGTCAAAAGCAATGACGTTTTGCGGCGGATTTTCGAGCATGCGCACTGGGATGTTTTCAAGAACGGTGCATGCGCCGTTAAAAAAAACATCAAATACGCGGGGTCAAGCATAATTTAAATAAAACACGCCCCCCTACATCCCCATTTGAATTACGCGGCCTTACGCCGCAACACATACGTTACGCCGCCGTAACTTAGGGCGCAAGTTCTTTCTGAATAAAGAACTCGCGCCCAAAGTTACAGCGGCGTAACGTATCGTAGATACGTTACGCCAGTCGGACAGATACGCGGAGGTATCTGAATCCGGCCCTCAGTCTTTTTTTTTTATGAATGTAGCACATCCTACATCAAAAATTAAAAATAAAATGTACATACAGTCCTCCCAAAATGCATACCAAAACCTTTGACTATGGTTTGGATTCAAAGGGGTACCTCACAAAAAAAAAACAAATGCATGAGGTCCCCAAGGTATGAATTTTAAAGGAAACTCCATGCAAAAAAAATGGATTAGGGTCCCCCTAAAGACCAATACCACACCCATATTCTAAACATGTTGCCTGGATGGCCCCCCACTCCTGATTGATGACATCATACCAGGCCAGGTGCCCTCAACATGGGGAGGTGACTTTCTTCCTTTTTCCCGTGTTGATGAGGACAAGGGCCTCATCCCCACAAACCTTGCCCAGTGGGTGTGGGGGGTTTGAAGATGGGGGACTTATCAGAAACTGGAAGCCCTGTTTAATAATAAGGTTGCTCCTAGATATCTCCCCCACATGAGCGAGGAAGGGGTACATTTGGGGTACGAAAAAAAAAGTTGTCACCTAGAAATAAAGAAACTCAGTTTGACAAGTTCTTTATTTAAAAAAAAGCTAAAATCTCACAAAAAATTACGTCCTGATGCACCCCCCAGGCTATCATACCCAACCAGGTTACCTCCTAAATGTTAAACTTAAGGAGAAAGCTGTAGAAAACTAATCCATGGGTTCCAAACCTTCTCAAACCTTATTCGTAGATCTGGTAATATGTTTATTATTTTCTTAATGAGCATGATCCAAGTGACCTTGTATTTTATGGCAGTGATATCGACCACAGAAGTCTTCCATGCATTGGAAATGGGTATGTGCCAAAAACATAGAAGAGAAGTGTCTGGGTATACCTATGGAGATCTTTGTAGTGCTACTCCCGAAAGAGCCTCTGTAATTTAACTAGCTCTTTTCCAAGGTTAGTGCATAGGCAGCCAGGCCCACAGTAACAGTTTAATCACTCTGGCTCAGTAACCAGTCTAGGGGATATCTTTTTAGGATTTTATTTACTGAAGAACTTAGATAGGGTGAAGGGTAATTCGGGACACTCCAAATTTACTGAATATTTGCAGGAGGACACTCCACTTTGCTAAGCCTCCGTAAATATGTAAGTATAAATGGCCAAATTGAACCCTTTTTAAAAGCTATCCTTGTCAGAACTACCACTGGCTCTACCACTCAAGGGAAACAGTACACACAAGGGCCATGAGCTCAGGTCAGTATTCACAATATCACAGGATTACTGGATGCCGCCTTTCTGGATCCACTGGACACTCTTAAGTGAGGGCGAGGTTAATGCTCACAATGCCACAGGACAGCCAGACCCTTCCCAACTTCCCGTGACCCGCGGTTTATTAGTGTGACACTCAGGCTCATCCACTATGGGGAGTAGTGTGGGTGATGCTGCGTCCGCTGCAGAAGTGCAAGCAAGGGATGGAGCTCGTCCCAACTCCTTTAGTGACTGTAAGGAAAGAAAGTAAAGATGCCTGGTTCCGCACATCCACAGAGTTCCATGGTGGTTTAAGAGAAAAAGCCTCAGCCTAGGCTCTCGCCAGGCTATGCGCCAATGCATTTTGCTGCTCCCGGAGCTTAGTCATGGGGATCCATGATGTGTTTGGGCCTTACCTGGTTGGAGCCCGGGCTGAGGTTGTCCCCTTTATACCACCACAGGACTTTGTGGATGTGCGGCACCAGGGATCTTTTCAATCTTCTTTACAAACTTCCACCAGGCACTCTTCAGTGAGCTCTTCAGACCAGGTTCTTAGGTGTAATAATTTGATTAGCTCCAGAAAAGGATCTTTAGAAGTCGGCCCCCAGCCATTCCACAGCTGGGACCTCCACTGTTGGCATCAGTGGAACAAATAGTGCCTCATCATTGATGTCAGTGGGAGGAATAGTGCCCATCATTGGCATCAGTGGGAGGAATAATGCCCCAGGATTGGTGTCACTGGGAGGAACAGTGTCCCATCATTGGTATCAGTGGAAGGAATAATGCCCCATGATTGGTGTCCGTAGGAGGAACAGTGTCTTCTATCAGTGGGAGGAATAGGGTCTCAAGGGCCAGATAAAGGCAAGCAAAGGGCAGCATTCGGCCCACGGGCCACAGTTTGGAGACCATTGATCTATCTAGAAAGTATAGCTCCAGGGAATGTGTTTTAAAGGGATAAACTGCATCCGTTTTAAAAGACAACTTTACTTAACATAAGAAAACAAAATCTGCAGCTGGCTGAAGAAACAAAGCAAAACCTTAAAAGTAATTTTGCAGCTCATGTTTTCACTCTTCCCTCGAGACCACGATGGAAAACCGCCACCAGGACGTGGCCTGACCTCCGCCATTCGCCTGAGATATCGTGCTAGCAGGAAAGACCCCAGAAGGGAATCATTTCCATATTACCATTGTATACATCTCCGGGCAGTCTAATGCAATATGTTTTATTGTGCCACGGCTCCCAAATCGAATCTATAAATCTTGTTTGTCATTTTCAATTCTAACAACACAGCTGCACTGATATTTATAATAGCCACTTAACAGGCACTTTATAAGCAAAATGGATGTGCCGCCCTCCGGCAAGGCGGTATACAGGCCATTAGCATAAGATGTATACATATCATTTCACTCCCTCTTTAATCTTCCTCGACACTCTGCCTGTTCGGTCACAAACTTGTTTAGGATGAAATAAATGCAAAAGACAGAATTGTCTCCAAAGACAACAAAGAGGAGATCACACAATGAATGTGGAGTTCTCCCCGTGGAATTATTGGTGTGTAATCCGTGCTTGCGTTTCGGCACGCCACAGAAGACGAATACGCGGAGCAAGACCCATCTTTTTTGAAGCCCCGACTCAACTTTCGGTTCCTAAAGCAGCTGAAATATACTCATTGCGCATAAAAACAAAGTTAGGAAGAAACTTACGGCTTCCTGTCTTTAGAAAGCAGCCACAGCCTAAGTAGAAAAGCCTATTCCCTGCCAGCATGCTGCAGAGAAGGACCCTGGCTCTCTGTGTGGAAGCAGTGGTCTCTCTGCAGAGTCACATTGGGGGTTAATTACGAAGGCAAATCCACTTTGCACTACAAGTGCACTGCAAGTGCACTTGGAAGTGCAGTCGCTGTAAATCTGAGGGATAGGTAACTTATAAAGCATGCACTTCTAGACGACAATGTCCAGATGCATCTATATCCCGGTGAAATTATAGTCAGAAAAATCCCCGAACCGGGGTATGTATGTCTCTTTGTACATCTTATGTAGATCGTTTATTTCTGTGTGTTCCTGAAGAAGCCCTGTGTATGGGCGAAACATGTAGAACTATTAACACGGGTCTCGCAAGGAAGTCTTTTTGCACTCGGTTGTAAAAGTAGCTATTTTAAGATTTGCATAATTATGTAATATTTGTACAAATAAACTATTAGGTAGAATTGCCGCCGTCAAACGACAAGTGGTTAATATTGATTGGACCCTGGACAAACATTTTCTGGGGTTCCCAACTTACCAACTATTTGCAGGCAGTGTGAGTTCAGGGGCAGCTGCTTTGGGCCCCACAACAATGACTGGGCCAAGGGCAGCTGCCCCTTTTTGCCCTGTGTTAAAGACAGCCCTGCCAGGGGGCCATCTTGAATACTGATTACTACCCTGGGCAAACATTTTATTGGGTCCTCCACTTATGAACTATTTGCAGGCAGTGTGGGCTCAAGAGGGAAGCTTCTTTGGGCACCCACAACCATTGCCGGCCTTTGGGGTGTGCGAGCTGTGCGGCCGCACAGGGCGCCATGGGCAACAGGGGCGCCATGCGGCCATCACAGCTCGTAGAATGTGAGTTGCAGTCAGTTACTCACATGATCATCACAGGAGTCCCACTCCTACGAGTCACAGCAGCAGCCGCTGCCAGGTACCCCTGCCTTAAGACTGGGTGAAGAGCAAAGCATCAGCTGCGGCACCTGAAAAAAATGGCTGCTGCTGGCCCCGACAGGCACACTGCGCCGCCGCTGCTCGGGAAAGCCTGAAAATGCTTGGCTATTCTCGGGCAGACAGCGCATGCGCAGTGGCCTCTAAGCGCCGGGCGGTGCCATTTTTAAATGCAAAGCCGCACCGTCCACCAAAAGGTAAGTCACACTGATCCCCTGGCTCTGCATGCATCTACTTTTTCAGATAAAAAGAAAAAGTATTTACTTTTTATAGCCAGCCTACACACAGAAGTGGAGGAGGATATAAGGGACCTCGTTGTGTATGTTTAGGTGACATGGGGTGAAGATGGGGGGGGCGCCACAGGATTAGCTCGCACAGGGCGCCTGAACACCTAAGGCCGCCCCTGCCCACAACCATGACTGTGCCCGGGGCAGCTGTCCCTTTTTGCCCCGTGTAAAAAGACGTCCTTGCCAGGGGGCCGCCTTGAATATTGATTGTACCCTGGGCAAACATTTTCTTGGGTCTTCCACTTATCAACTATTTGCAGACAGTGTGGGCTCAAGGGGCAGGTGCTTTGGGCCCCACAATAATGACTTTGCCCGGGGTAGCTGCCCCTTTTTGCCCTGTGTTAAAGATAGTCCTGCCAGGGGGCCGCCATGAATATTGATTGTAACCTGGGCAAACATTTTCTTGGGTACTCCACTTATCAAATATTTGCAGGCAGTGTGGGCTCAAGAGGGAAGCTTCTTTGGCCCCCACAACCATGACTGTGCCCGGGGCAGCTGTCCATTTTTTCCCTGTGTTAAAGACGTCCCTGGGCCGCCTTGAATATTGATTGTACCCTGGGCAAACATTTTCTTGGGTCCTCCACTTATCAACTATTTTCAGGCAGTGTGGGCTCAAGGGGCAGCTGCTTTGGGCCCCACAAGAATGACTGTGTCCGGGGAAGCTGCCCCTTTGGCCCTGCATTAAAGGCGGCCCTGCTCTTACCCATTCTGCTAAAACCTAAACAGTTTTCAGTGTTTGCTAAATTTCAATTTAAGATTTTCAGTGAATAGATAAAATGCAGTGGGGCTCTTTTAGGGCTTTCTTTGAAGTCTGCCTTGACTCCCTTTAAATGTCACTCATCACGTGTCTCTCGCTCCGAAGACAAGATGATGGCAATGAAAGACGACTTGTATGTCAACCTTCCTGGTAATTATGCTAATAATCTATGGATGGTAAATTAGATTTACACAGTTCTATTATGAATATTAATGTGCCTTAGGTTGGCATTTTCCATATCAGTATCTTTTTTATTTTTTTTCTCTTATAGCAGGAAGCTAATTATCCGCGGCTCTAAACACGTCTCCAGTACAGGTGTTATCCATGTCTGGAGCCGAGATCGCTATCCGGTTTACATCATATGCAGATCTAAGTGGAACATTTTCTTTTGATTCAGAATGAGAACTCTCCCGTATTGACACCTTTTTTCTGATTTCCCGACATTTCAAGGATTTTTCCAACTTAAAATAAGTTTGTGACGACTTCCCGGCACAATTATCCTTTATTGCATCGAGCGAAGGGAAATATTAGAGGTTTTGTCTTTGGAACACCACTTAACCGGTTAAGACCCGGACCATTATGCAGGTTAGGGACCTTGCCCCTTTTTGCGATTGGGCACTGTGTCGCTTTAACTGACAATTGCGCGGTCGTGCGACGTGGCTCCCAAACAAAATTGGCGTCCTTTTTTCCCCACAAATAGAGCTTTCTTTTGGTGGTATTTGATCACCTCTGCCGTTTTTATTTTTTGCTCTATAACCAAAAATCGAGCGATGCAATATTTTTTACTTGTTGCTATAATAAATATCCCCCAAAAATATATAACAATTTTTTTTTAGGCGATACGTATTCTTCTACATATTTTTGTTCAAAAAAATTGAAATAAGCGTTTATCGATTGGTTTGCGCAAAGTTTATAGCGTTTACAAAATAGGGGATAGTTTTATGGCATTTTAATTAATATATTTTTTTTACTACTAATGGCGGCGATCAGTGATTTTTTTCGTGACTGCGACATTATGGCGGACACATCGGACACTTTTGACAAATTTTTGGGACCATTGTCATTTTCACAGCGAAAACTGCTATAAAAATGCACTGATTACTGTGAAAATGTCAATTGCAGTTTAGGAGTTAACCACTAGGGGGCACTGTAGGGGTTAAGTGTGACCTCATATGTGTTTATAACTGTAGGGGGGTGGGGCTGGACGTGTGACGACATTGATCGTCTTTCCCTGTATCAGGGAACAGACGATCACTGACATTGCCCCAGAGAAGAACGGGGAAGGTTTGTTTACGCTCACCTCTCCCCGTTCTTCAGCTCCTGTGACCGATCGCCGGACACCGGCGGCGTTTGGGTCCGCGGGTTTCGTCCATCACCTTTACCCTCAGCTTCTTTAGCAAGGCAGTGGTCATCTTTGAGGTGTGTTTTGGGTCGTTATCATTCCCTCCTTGTCAGTGGCGGTTCGTCCATAGAGGGCGCTGGAGCGCCGCCCCCTCTGGCTCTCACCGCCACTGAGTCTAATAACATAGATTCATGCATTGCACGAATCTATGTTATTGTCACCGCTGCGCTGTTCTATTCAGATGGCCGGACATGAGGCGCCGACCATCTGAATAACAGCAGCTGGTTGGCTGTACAGCCCTCGGGTCCCCGGAAGCTTATCCTCGGAACGCACGGGGTGTGCCTTCCTTGGATAAGACTGACAGGCGTCTCAGCCAATCAGATTGTCCGGTTCTGGCTACCGGTAACCTGATTGGCTGAAGCGTCATCGAGGGCGGGAGAAGACATCGAGGCGAGGGTCGAGGACGTGGATGGCTGACTCCAGTAAAGGTAAGTGCCAGGCGGGGGGGGGGGGAAGGGGCACAGCAACGACGAAGGGCACAGTGGGGACAATAGGGACAATTGGCACAGCGGCATGAATGGGCACCGTGGCAACAATTAAAGGGCACAGTGGCAACAATTAAAGGGCGAAGTGGCAACAATTAAAGGGCACAGTGGCAACAATTAAAGGGCACAGTGGCAAAAATTAAAGGGCGAAGTGGCAACAATTAAAGGGCGAAGTGGCAACAATTAAAGGGCACAGTGGCAACAATTAAAGGGCAAAGGGGCAACAATTAAAGGGCACAGTGGTGACAATTGATGTTCACACAGTGGTAACAATTGATGTGGGCACAGTGGTAACAATTGATGGCATGGCACAGTGGCTGCGTTTGATGGCACAGTGGTAACAATTGATGGGCACAGTGGTGACAATTGATGGCACAGTGGCTGCGTTTGATGGCACAGTTGCTGCGTTTGGCATGGCACAGCGGTGACAATTGATGGGCACAGTGGTGATAAATGATGGCACAGTGGCTGCCTTGCATGGAACAGTGGCTGCATTTGAAGGCATAGCACAGTGGCGACAATTGATGGCACAGTGGCGACAATTGATGGCATGGCACAGTGGCGACAATTGATGGCATGGCACAGTGGCTGCATTTGATGGGCACAGTGTGGCTGCAATTGTTTTTTTGTTTTGTTTTTTCGTTTGTTTGCGCCCCCCCAAAAATGTTGAGCACCAGCCTCCACGGCTCCTTGTTCTGCTTCTCCCTCCCCCACTCTGAGCTCTGCTGTACAAGGACTGCAAGAGTCTAAAACCAGGTAACATTTGGATGCTTTCACAGTTTCCTTAGAAAAAAGAAAAAGAGAATGAATTAATGATTATAGAGCTGGACGTGTGTCTTTATATCTGCCCGGAATCCAGCTTTAAATGTTGGCACGTCGGCAGTAACTGCAGTTCAGCGACTACTAAGCAGCCCGGAGTCTGGATGTTGCCCAGAAACGTAAACGGAGATTTCATCTTTGTATTCTTCTGAGGCTCGTATTATGCCGCTGTTTGGTATTCTGCACTTGAAGTCAAAAATCGATAGACAGCACCGCTACACCTCCCGGTGTTTAGAGCTGATGGTAGGGAGAGCTCTCTGCACCCTGCTGGAGCAAATCTGTACAATGTTCCTACACACATGGCAACACAGAGACAAGCGCATGCCCCCCACATGTGGAACTTAGCAGCAACCTAGTCATCTCCTTCCTGACTGGGGGGGGGTATTTAACCCCTTCATGCCTAAGGGTATGACAAATCTTAATGCCTAAGCACAATTTTGCGACTTTGACATGTGTTAGTAAAACCCTACATGCTACTTTGTGAATCCAGGTGGATTATACCACCTTTTTTTGGGGGGGGGGGGACAAATTGGGCTTTCATTTGGTGGTAAATGGTCATGGAGATCTCCTGGTTTATTTTATTTTTTATAGAAATAATTAATAAACTGGGCCAAAATAGTAAAAAATATAGACCCAGATTATCAAAGGGCTTACGACGGCGCAACGCAATGTACGCCGTCGCAAGTCCTAATCTGGGCCGTCGTATCTATGCGACTGATTCTTAGAATCAGTTACGCATAGATATCCATTAGATCCGACAGGCGTAAGGCTCTTACGCTGTCGGATCTTAAATGAAATTTTTTTTTTTGCCGCTAGGTGTCGCCTCTGTTGTTTTCCCCGTCAAGTATGCAAATTAGCAAAAAAAGCGAATTCCCGAATGTACGCGCGGTCGACGCAGTGAAGTTACGACGTTTACGTTAGATGGGCGTAAAGTTGCCCCTGCTATATGAGGGGCAACCAATGTTAAGTATGGCCGTCGTTCCCGCGGCGAAATTAAAAAATTTACGTTGTTTGCGTAAGTCGTCCGTGAATGGGGCTGGACGCCATTTACCTTCACGTCGAAACCAATGACGTCCTTGCGACGTCATTTAGCGCAATGCATGTCGGGAAATTTTAAGGACGGCGCATGCGCAGTACGTTCGGCGTGGGAACGCGCCTAATTTAAATGCTCTACGCCCCCTACCCGGCTGATTTTAATTAAGCGGGCTTGCGCCGGGGGATTTACGCTACGCCGCTGCAACGTTACAGGCAAGTTCTTTTTGAATAAAGCACTTGCCTGTAAAACTTGCGGCGACGTAATGTAAATGACATACGTTACGACTCCGCAGTTTTACGCCCATCTACGAGAATCTGGGCCATAATTTTTTTTAAAAGATGTAGCTGTATATTTCATGTTACTAACATAACCTACCACCAAAGAACCACCCAAAATAAATTCTCTTGTTCTGACGAACGCAGCGATATCGCATACACTATATTGTCAAAAGTATTGGGACGCCTGCCTTTACACGCACATGAACTTTAATGGTATCCCAGTCTGAAGACCTCGTACACACGGTACGATTGTTGGCCAGCTGAGCATCTGATATTTGTCAAAAGGGCGTGTGCCAGAAAATTGTCCTGCATACTAACGTTACACAATTGTCGTGCCACAAACGCGAACGTAGTGACGTACTACGAGGAATTTCAGCTCTTGGGCGCCACCTTTTGGAGCCCTTCTGCTAATTTCGTGTTTGGTGAGCATTGATTCCGAGCACGCGTGTTTGTACTTTCCACTCTTGTGTGACGGATATGTGTACTGACCGTACAAAAATCTGACGTCAAACCGTTGTCCGCCGAAAATTTACTATCCTGTCATCCAACATTTGTTGGCGAAAGTTGGACAACAATTGTCAAAAGGAGCGTACTAAGGGTCAGATTTTAAGACAACAGTCTGTCATCAAGCAATCCCCTGCCAACAATCGTACCATGTGTACGAGGCTTTAGCCCGTAGGGTTCAATATTGAGTTGTTCCACCCTTTGCCGCTATATCAGCTTCAACTCTTCTGGGAAGGCCGTCCACAAAGTTTAGGAGTGTGTCTATCGGAATGTTTGACCGTTCTTCCAGAAGAGCATTTGTGAGGTCAGGCACTGATGTTGGACGAGAAGTCCTGACTCGCAGTCTACGCTCTAATTCATCCCAAAGGTGTTTTATCGTGTTGAGGTCTGGACTCTGTGCAGGCCAGTCAAGTTCTTCCACACCAAATACTCATCCATGTCTTTATGGACCTTGCTTTGTACACTGGTCCAAATCATTTGGTGGAGGGGGGATTATGGTGTGGGGTTGTTTTTCAGGGGTTGGGCTTGGCCCCTTAGTTCCAGTGAAGGGAACTCTTAAGGCGTCAGCATACCAAGATATTTTGGACAATTTTATGCTCCCAACTTTGTGGGAACAGTTTGGGGACGGCCCCTTCCTGTTCCAATATGACTGCGCACCAGAGCACAAAGCAATGTCTATAAAGACATGGATGAGCGAGTTTGGGGCAGAGGAATTTCCCGGGCCTCCGAGGGTCATAGAGGTGACTGGGAACTGATAAACTTCCAGAGGCGGCTGATTTGTTCTCCGGCGCACCGATTGCACGTCCCCTCCCGCCACCTGTAAGAATGATCAAGAATGCCTTATCTAAACTAATGTAGCTAAACTAAATAATAATAAATAATAATAATTATTATTTTTTTATTAGTATTGCTAATTATTATTATTAATTTGTTTTATGTTCCATAAGTTTAGATATGGCATTCGTTATTTCGGATAATACATAACTTTGGATAAATTCATATTCGTTACGTTCACTAATAGCCAAATTTGAAAGGAAATTACAATACCTAGAATTTAATAGTTAGTCATAGTTAAGTTATTATGAGTTAGTTATTATTTCAGATTTTCAAGTTTTCAAATCTTCTGATTTTTGTTCTTATTTTCTGATTTACGAGAATGCTCGTAATTCAAATGACTCGCATATCAAACCGAGTTTCCCCATTGAAGTCAATGGAAACTAAAATGATTTGTTCTTCAATGGCATGCAATACCGCATGCGGCCAGAGGTGGGGGGTGCAGGAGAGTCTCGGAAACGGACGGAACGGCCTAAGGACACCTCGGCTGTCCACGGCAAACCTCGGAAAGGCTTGGGAACGGAGTATATATGTGTCTTTCTGAGTCTTTCCGAGCATTACCGAACGGTGCCGTTCGGCTCCGCTTGGCTCCGGCGCTCCCCTACCTCAGGCCAAATGTGGTACTGCACACTGCTTAGGCCTGAATCCTGCTCGTGTTGCGAGACAACACTCACAAACTGAGTTAAGATTTTTTTAAATACAGGGCTTGTATTACGAAATGCTCGTTAACCGAGTTACTCGCAATCCCAGGTTCCACTGTACTGTCGTTCTTTTTAGGAGGTCAAAGTTGTAGACAATGACCCCATGCATGGACAGTCTTATTTGCCCTTTTCTAGTATATTACTTCACCCCTCCTAATAATCTTGCTGCCATTAAACAGTTAACCACTGAACGCTATTTCTGGACCGAAGAATATTTTCCGCTCCCATCCAGAGGTTCCTTACGTCTATTTTATGCTTATTTTAATTAAAACGTTGTCAACAGGACAGAAAGTGAAACCTTTTATCATCTGACCTTGCATAGACATTCCCCGGAGACTTGTTTGTTAAATGGGAATTATTTTCACGGAGATTGATACACAGCTACAGAAAAGGGTGAGCAAGCTCAGCCTGGAATCCACTGTGGTGTGACCAAAGAGAATGATCCGCTTGACATGAGTTTCGGTGAAACGTTCAACTTCAAAGTAGTTCAGGCTAGAAGGATCCTAAGCCAGACTTTCAATCAAAATTGGGGACTTTGCAAAGTTGAATCATTTGAAATGCAGAGGAAAAAATAAACTCCATCTGTATTCTGTAACCCAAATTTTCTAAGATCTGGGCAGCCTGGTGCCAAGCGTTTGGGAACTGAGTGTGGTTTTCACCAAAGGATTGATCTAGGAAAGGTTTGGGTAGCGCTCCCCGCAAGAGGTCCCACTGTTTTGTCCCATTTTATTTTCCCAAACTAGTGTAGCGGCAGCCCAGACACATGGTAACAATCACTCCTCTGGCTCAATGAACAGTCTAGAGCAGAGGTGACCAACCTTTTGAAGCGCGAGGGCCACTTAAGTGACTTGGTGACTGGTCACAGGCCATAATTAGTGGAGGGGGCAGATGGCAGGTCCATGTCCGCTCTGCATATGCAGAGCTGACACGGGCACAGCCAGATTGTATTGGAGGTAGGACACAAATCGGTTTACATCTGCCACTCCTTAGACTTGAATGGAGGGTCTAATTGGGTCAGACTGCCTGTGTGGAAGGGGCCCATGGCTGCTTTCACACTAATGTACTGTGGTTTACCCACACCGCGGGTACAACGCAGTGTACCTTTGGCTTTTCTGCACTTTGCAACATACTTCTATTATATTCTGCAGGTTTGGTGCACTTTTCAGAAAGCTCACCAAACTCGCAGATAATAACAGAAGTCTATGGCTCAGTGGAGGTAACCCGCTGCTATGCATCTGCCGGTCAGTTTGAAAGCAGTCCAGTAACCACTGCAGAACAGATTTCCCCATATATACACACTGATTTTAGTAATGAACTGACCTTTAATAACAGTATTCTATTCCATCCCAGAGCAGGAGGTCGCAGGCCACATCAGAGGGCTTCGCGGGCCACTGGTTGGGCACCCCTGGTCTAGAGGTATCGTTTTGATGCTTTACTGGGAGTCGGCCTTGGGTAGGGGGCAGGGAGGTTGTGGAATACTCCAGAAGCACATAGTAGTAACAGAAAGACACCCTTCACTTTGTCAACGCTTCGTAGTACAGCAGTGGCGTTACTACTAGGATTGGTTTCACCTGGTGCGATAAAACATGGTGCCACCCTGGACTGTGATGCATTTGATGTGAGGAGGTCTCTGGTTACCTCTGGTCTGCAGCGATCCCAATTACAGTAGATTTCCCCTTTACCCCAGAGTCTGCAGAGTTCCCCCTTGAACCAGTGACAGCTGGTGACATCACCTGGTGGCACCACCCCCTTGTGACCTCACTGACCCAGCATGAACCGGCCCACGACGCCACCAGGTGAACTGTCAAAATGCGGTGCCTGCAGTAGGCGGTCGGCCTTCATAGACAGCGGGAGGGTTTTTTCTTTTTTGGTGGCGTGATTGACAATGGATTTACATCAGGGGACTTTCTTAATAAAAGATTTGTCAAAAACGGTCTCTGTATTTTTATTACTTTTTGACACTTTTTTGGTGAATGGGTAGGTCATACTCATTCACATGGGGGAGACGGGATCTGGGGGCCCCCTTGTTAAAATGGGCTTCCAGATTCCGATAACCCGTCTGCCTGCATACCTCCACAACCACAGCCCAGGGTTGTCATGAAGAGGCCCTTGGGGACAAGGTGCTTTGGGGCAGGGGGCAGAGCCATGTTGAGGGCATGGTTCAGGAGGGGGGATTTGCTCGCAAAGTGATGTCATGTCATTGCTTCCGGGTTACCACGGCGGAGAACCCGATCAAAGCCGATTCCGACTTTGTATGGGTCTCCCGGTGGGACAGGAGAGCCTGAGAGAGCCGCAGAAGGTGAAAGAAGGGGGTGGGGAGTTAGTCCCCCCCCCCCTCCACTGCTTGTAATAGCAACCGGAGTGGCTGGTTAGCCACTCCAATTCTTATTTAAAGAGAGCTGACTGTCAGCCTTAAAAAAACGGTACCTGGGTGATGCCTGCAGTTGCATTGCATATCATCCCGATACAACTACTTGAAGTCAAATGATGACATGATTTGGGGGCAAATGTTTAGGACCCCTTTCCATGGTTGAAATACATTAGTTGAGGCAGTTTTTTTTAGCTGTATGCCTTTGTATCTATTAACCACTTGCAGACCGCTGCATGCCGATGTACGTCAACAACATGGCACGGCAGGCATATTGGCGTACAGGTACGTTCCTTTAAATTTGACACCCAGCGCACAAGGTGCTTTGGGGCAGGGGACAGAGCCATGTTGAGGGCATGGTTCAGGAGGGGTGATTCGCTTGCAAAGTGATGTCATGTCATTGCTTCCGGGTTACCATGGTGGAGAACCCGATCAAAGCCGATTCCGACTTTGTATGGGTCTCCCGGTGGGACAGGAGAGCCTGAGAGAGCTGCAGAAGGTGAAAGAAGGGGGTGGGGAGTTATTCCCCCCCCCCCACTGCTTGTAATAGCAACTGGAGTGGCTAGTTAGCCCCTCCAATTCTTAATAAAAGAGAGCTGACCGTCAGCCTTAAAAAAACAGTACCTGGGTGATGCCTGCAGTTGCATATCATCCCGGTACAACTACTTGAAGTCAAATGATGACATGATTTGGGGGCAAGTGTTTAGGACCCCTTTCCATGGTTGAAATGCGTTAATTGAGGCAGTTTTTTTTGTTTGTTTAGCTGTATGCTTTTGTATCTATTAACCACTTGCTGACCGCCACATGCCGATGTACGTCGACAACATGGCACGGGCAGGCATATTGGCGTACAGGTATGTCCCTTTAAATTTGCCACCCAGCAGGTGTACGCGCACGCCCACCACGTGCCACGTGCCTCGCGAGTGTGGCCGCGGGTCCCAGGAACTCGATGTTCCCGGGAGGCCCTCGATTGTGGTCGGCAAGGGCAGAACAGGGGAATGCCTTTGTAGAAGCTATAACTTTTGGCAAAACCAATCAATAAACGCTTATTGCGATTTTTTTACCAAAAATATGTAGAAGAATACGTATCGGACTAAACTGTGGACAAAAAGAATATATATATTTTTTTGGGGGATATTTATTATAGCAAAAAGAAAAAAATATATTTTTTTTTCAAAATTTTCGCATTTTTTTTGTTTATAGTGCAAACAAATAAAAACCCTAGATGTGATCAAATGCCACCAAAATAAAGCTCTATTTGTGGGAAAAAAAGGACGTCAATTTTGTTTGGGGGCCACGTCGCACGACCGCGCAATTGTCAGTTAAAGCGACGCAGTGCCGAATCGCAGAAAGTTGCCTGGTCCTTGACCACCAAAATGGTCCGGGGCTGAAGCGGTAATTATATATTTTATAAAACCTTGGATTGTGTGCGGGATCAGCCATCTCCACCCATGAAGATCCGGGAACAGGATAGCAAGCATGGCTGCAGTGAATTTTATGAGATTCGGATTAAAGTTCAACCGGCATCCCGCTTGCGGTGACAATGTTTCCCGGATATCATTAGCTGTTTTCCAAAAAAAACGTTGTGCTCGTAGTTATTTTTATTTATTTTTTTAACTTTCAAAACAGCTTATAGTTAAACCCCCCCCAGTAACGCGGTGAGATATTATCACTCCAAACTGATGAATCAGTCCAATAACATGGGATTCAGCCGGTGGCATTGTGTGTCCTTGTCACTGCAGAATTTTTATTTCATTTGAGGGGAAATGCTGCATTGCTTTGTTCATTTGAGAAAGAACTATCATATTGCTTTATGGCGGCAATAATACAGAATAAATCACATTCCCCTCTCTCCGGAACAGTCTGCTTTCCTTTGTGAGAAGCATTAGTCAGTTTTTGCAATCGCTCCGGTCTTGTAGACTCTTAGTTAAAGCTGAACTCCGGGCAAGCTGCTAAACGCACAGATCAAATACATAGATGGGAGTTGTTTTATCTGCCAATAGGATTTGTATTTCTTGTCCATCCATTCCTGAGATTTATACAGTTCTGCCACTCAGCACAGCCCTATCTGGCAGGAGAGGGGCCCTGATTTTTTTTCTGCTGCAGCTCAGTCACACTTACAGCCGCTGAAAGCCCTGACTAGCCATGATTAAGCACTAGCTCAGTGCGAAACGCGTCGGCCATCTACCTGTTCCTTTGTTGCACCTTGTGAAGTGATGTACTTGCTGTGTTTTTTTGAATAAAAGACAACTGTTTGGTCATTGGAGTGTGGCTATCCATCCTCTTTCTTCGTATCTTATGCATGGTCAGTGGATTGCCAGCACCCACGGTATCCTGAATCAGTCCCTCTCTACATAGTGACCCACCTGGAGCGTGATCCCTTCTCTTCTCCGCTGAAAGCCTTGCAGGAGCCAGGAGAGGAACGGAGGAGATCAGTTCTCCTATATGCTGCCCCACCGGCCCTTCTATCCAGCCTGGTGCTAGCTGTACCCAAGTCAAAGAGGCAAGCAGTCGTTCGTACCCAGGACCGTCAGCTCCACCCAACCCCCCCCCCTGACTCCAGGTCAGGCGTAGACAAACGTAACAGGTCACTTTCGCAAACCCTTGTGACCCCTATCCCCTCCCCTGCTTACAGGTCTTGTCCCAACCCCAACCTGTGACTGGGATATCCTTCTGACCTCTCTCTCACTCATTCTCAACCAATGGCCCGCTGCTGGGCTGTGGCATCCTAGCTCCAGGGAATGTGCCAAAGTGTCCTACATTCTCAAGAAAAACATAAAATAAAAAAACAGTAATAACAGACCTTGCTGGTACCTATAGTAAATACAATACCATCAACACAAAACTAAAAACAAAAGTGTTTTGTGCCATACCATTTATTGAAACCTCCAAAGCCCCTGGAAGACGTCTTTTTGGACAAAACGTGTATGGTGTAGCAATAGCGGTGACATCATCTCGCATGCTGGCTGATCCCGAGCCAAGTAGCGTTTCCATGGTTGTTTTTACTTTAATTCTGACTGCCTGTCATTTATTAATAAATCAGAGAAATTAAATGCTACACCATGGGCTTTTTCTTTTCTATTATCTTTCTCCTCCACTTAAGTTACTGAATGAAGATTAATCTCTTCCTGGTGACGTAACACATATATTTAGCATCACAGAAGTGTTTTCTTCCCCCACGGGAGCCGCATATCGGCGTATCTTTCTTTGTGCTGGGGGCGCGATGCACTGTGCATTTCCAGCACAGAGACCGGGGTATCACTGATAGCCTGGGCCCCGTACTAATGATTGGGACCCAGGACCCGGGACCCAGGACTCCCAATTCCAGGTCACCTCATCGTTGTGGTAGTGAATGAATGAATAAAAAACGTATATATAGCGCAGCACATGCAAACTGAATCGTCTCAGGGCGCTTGGTATCCATTTCCTACTATATGTTGCCTGTGAAGTCAGCCCCTGTGTATCTCTCTCTCTCTCTCTCTCTGTGAATCTTTCTCTTTCCTTGCAGAGAGAAAAAAAATGCGTGTTTAAAAAAAATAAAAGTAAAATATAAATCCAAAGAAAGATATACCTAGATCAAAGTTTAATCTAGGTACGTGTTTGGGTCGAGTAGGGGTCAAAGGTCAGGGTCAGTATATTTTGGCCAGGATTTTTTTTATATTTATTTGCATCAGTGTCAGTAAGCATCAGTAAGCGTCAGTGTGTTTTAGGTAGGACAAAAAACAAAAGCCAAAATGTGCACTATTGCTTTTGGGCTGTACTACGGATACAAAAAACAACTAACATACACATTTGTGATATTGCTGCGATCATCTGGAGCATGATAACTTATTTTGTGTTGTTCTTTGGTGGTAGGTTATGGTAGTAACAAGAAATATACAGCTTCCATCCAGTGTCTCCAGTGACCCCATGCACTCCAGCTTCCATCCAGTGTCTCCAGTGACCCCATGCACTCCAGCTTCCATCCAGTGTCTCCAGTGACCCCATGCAGTGGCGGTTCATCCATAGAGGGCGCCGGAGCGCCGCCCCCTCTGGCTCTTGCACCGACCACTGAAATACATAGATCCATTCAATTGATGGCACAGTGGTGACAATTGATGGCACAGTGACTGCGTTTGATGGCATGGCACAGTGGCTGCATTTGATGGCATGGCACAGTGGTGACAATTGATGGCACAGTGGCTGCGTTTGATGACATGGCACAGTGGTGACAATTGATGTCACAGTGGCTGCATTTGATGGCATGGCACAGTGGCTGCATTTGATGGCATGGCACAGTGGTGACAATTGATGGCACAGTGGTTGCGTTTGATGGCATGGCTCAGTGGCTGCGTTTGATGGCATGGCACAGTGGTGACAATTGATGGCACAGTGGCTGCATTTGATGGGCACAGTGGCTGCATTTGATGGGCACAGTGAGGCTGCAATTGTTTTTTTCTCGTTTGCGCCCCCCCCCAAAAAAAATTTGAGCACCAGCCGCCACTGCCATGCACTCCAGCTTCCATCCAGTGTCTCCAGTGACCCCACGCACTCCAGCTTCCATCCAGTGACCCCATGCAGTCCAGCTTCCATCCAGTGTCTCCAGTGACCCCATGCAATCCTGCTTGCATTCAGCACCTCTAGTGACCCCATGCACTCCAGCTTCCATCCAGTGTCCCCATTGACCCCATGCACCCCAGCTTCCATCCAGTGACCCCATGCACTCCAGCTTCCATCCACCGTCTCCAGTGACCCCATGCATTTCAGCTTCCATACAGTGTCTCCAGTGGCCCCCGTGCACTTCAGCTTCCATCCAGTGACCCCATGGACTCCAGCGTCCATCCAATGTTTCTGCTGACCCCATGCACTCCAGCTTCCAACCAGTGTCTCTAGTGACCCCATGCACTCTTGCTTCCGTCCAGTGTCTCCAATAACCTCATGAACTCCATCTTGCATCCAGTGTCCCCGCTGCCCTCTTACGCTCCAGCCTGCATCCAGTGTGCCTAGTGACCCCCATACACTGCAGTCAATCACTACAGTTGGGTAGAGATAACAAGACGTGTGTGTAACCCAGGAGAAATTTTGGGTGACGACTCGAGAGTGAGGACTCTAGATTGGGAGTACGGCGCTCCCATGGACTTTTCAAGCAGGGAAAGGGTAGAAGAGGCACAAGTAAGTCCTATGACTGACAGATGTGGCCAGTGGTTAAGAAATGACACCAAGACTATTATAGGCAGGACTAAAACTAACAGGAATGCTAACAATTCCCTACTAAAGTTTCGGCTTTAGATATTAGCATCACCTCTCTGAGTCCAGGATCCTTTGCAGGAAAGACCTTATCCACGCCTGTATCCTAGCACTGGAATGTAATGTATACTCAGAACCATTTTCTCGCAATAACTTTAAAAGAAGAAGAAAGGTGTTCCTAAGAGACATTAAAGTACATTTTCTCCATCCACAGCTGTTAGGACGGCCATTAAACCCTTTTATTGTAACCTTTGTGAAAGGCTTGGTTCCCTCTGTGTCTTCCTATTAGTTGATTTGGATAACCTGTTCCACCCTTTTCAATCAGGACCGGCTTTACACAGTTCATTCCTCAGAAATGTGAAGACCTTCCACTGAGGAGGCAAACGACCTTTCACATTTGTGAATCCCTTAACTGGCTCCCAGCTCTCATCATTCTCAACTTTTCTTTACCAATGTTAATACCGCAGACCACCATTGTTTTCCCGAGCAGCTGGGAATTTAAGATGCAGCTTTTTCCTTTGCTCTGCATTTACTATGTTTAACTTAAGCCCCGGACCATTTTGCAGCTAAAGGACCAGGCCACTTTTTGCGATTCGGCACTGCGGCGCTTTAACTGACAATTGCGCGGTCGTGGCTCCCAAACAAAATTGGCGTCCTTTTTTCCCCCACAAATAGAGCTTTCTTTTGGTGGTATTTGATCACCTCTGCGTTTTGTTTTTTTTTGCGCTAAAAAACAAAAATAGAGCAACAATTTTGAAAAAAAAACAATATTTTTTTACTTTTTGCTATAATAAATATCCCCCAAAAAGTATATAACATTTTTTTTTTTTCCCCAGTTTAGACCGATACGTATTCTTCTACATAATTTAGGTTAAAAAAAATTGCAATAAGCGTTTATTGATTGGTTTGCGCAAAAGTTATAGCGTTTACAAAATAGGTGATAGTTTTATGGTATTTTTATTATTTACATTTTTTACTAGTAATGGCGGTGATCAGCAATTTTTTTCGTGACTGCGACATTATGGCGGACACATCGGACACTTTTGACACATTTTTGGGACCATTGTCATTTTCACAGCGATTAGTGCTATAAAAATGCACTGGTTACTGTGAAAACCCCCTGTGGGGGTTAAGTGTTCCCTGCATAATGTTTCTTACCGTAGGGGGGGTGGGCTCTGTGTCACATGACTTCATAGGTGTGTGCAGCCTATTGCATTAGGGTGTGCACCCCAAACCTCCAACACATATGCGTTTGACATATTTACCGGCCTCTTCCCTGCTCTCCCTCCTAAAACAACGAGGGGAAGGGAGACCCGGGCAACAGAAGGAAATGGAAATAAGAAAGGAGGGGTGTCATATATTAGTACCAATCCCCTATATTTTCCTCCTGTGGCAGCTGAATGTTGACAAAAGTGAGAGGAGGAGAAGCCCACTTTCAGCTGCTGCAGAAGGAAAATACAGATTGGTTCCTCTTGATTCCACCCCCGCCGCCTCTCCTGTCCAGGTTCTGAGGATCGGCAAGGAAGGATTGTGGTTTACCTGTCACCTGCCCACCATTGACAGGTTGCCAACTCCAGGATTAGGGTGTGCTCAGGCACACCAGGCACACCCCTTGCGCACACCTATGCATGACATTGATCTCCTCTCCGAGTACACAGAGCCGAGATCAGTGTCATTGTCACTAGTCAGAGCAGGGAGATGGTTGTTTACACAAGCATCTCCCCGCTCTATACCTCCGTGAGACGATCATGGGGATCCCTGCGGTGATCAAGTCCGCGGAACCCGCGGTCCGACTCACGGGGATGGCGCACACGCGACCACACGGACAGGCATTTAAGGGGGACGTACAGGTACGTGATTATGCCTGTCCGTGCCATTCTGCCAACGTATATGTGCGGTTGGCGGGCCTTAAGCGGTTAAAGGCAGTGTACGCTTTCAAACGCTTTCATTGCTTTAACTTGGAATTAATGGAATTACACCAATCCGTCAGTAGCAGATCCTTTAAGTCATGTAAGTTGTGAGGTGGGGTCTCCATGGTTCAGAAGTGTTTTTCCAGCACATCCTACAGATGCTTAATTGGGTTAAAATCTGGATAATTGGAGGCAAAGTATTTGATATAAGGAGACATTAGTTCACCTTCCTTCCCTCCCACTCAGGGCCGGTGCTACCACTAGACAAATTAGGAAGCCGCCTATGGTGCACTGCTGCCTAGGGGCGCCCTCCGCATCTGCATGCTCTGCAGGCTGTAGCATGTACCAAACTCAGTCTCAGGCAGCTGCTCCATCCGAACGGTAGTGTAATTAGAGGCGCAGTGCAGCACTGGAGCCAGCACTAGAGGAAGCAGAGCCGATGCTTCCTGTATAGTGCCGCCTCCTGTCACATGGGCAGGGCAAAGGGGGTGGAGTCAGGAGGGAAGCCAATGGGTGTGGCAAAATTAGGTTTTGCCTAGGGTGTCAAAAATCCTTGCACCAGCCCTGCTCCCACCATCACTCTGCCCACCCCAGTGATTGTTATCCAGCCCCCTTTACAAAGCAATATTTACAGAAAACATGCACAGCTTCAGGCAACACCAGACCCCAACTTGCCACTCTTCCTCTATAAGTCTGCAAAGTTTGTTGTCCGGGGGACCTACGGCCGGGGAGCACCGATTTTTCAAAGCCGGGCACCCCTTCCATAGACTGCCATGTTAAACAGTAATTTCTCTGGTGACTTTGGAAACCCGGTACTGGACGGTCGTAGGTTCATTGGACCCAGAACTTGGCACACATGTAGCCCCATTTCTTCTCTACAAGTGTGCAAAGTTTGTGACGGCTGGTAAGCACCAAACTTTCAAAGCCGGGCACCCCTTCCATAGACATTAGACATGTGCACAGCAAAAATTTTCGTTTATTTCTGTTTCGTTTCTGTTCGTTTATCGTGATTCGTAACGAGTCGTAATTTCGTAAGACGTTAGTTATCGTATTCGTACTCTTTAGTATTTTCGTAACACTCTTTTTTCCGTTTTCCGTTTTTTTCTGTTAGTTTATTTTTCGTTGAATCGAGATTCGTATTTTCGTTATATTTTGTATTCTGCCGCGTTCGTATTTTTAAAATGATTTTATTCGTTCCTTCGTTTTTACGTTAGTTAAATTTTCGTTGTTTTGTTATTCGTATTTATATTATATTTTCCATCATGTCGCATTCGTATTTTCGTAAAGAAATATATTTTCGTTGCTTTATGATCATTCGTATTTTCATGTCTAATTTCCTTTGATTGTAAAAACGTACTTTTGTAGATTTTATTGCATTCGTAATTCTGTTAGAATACATTTTACGTTTATTCGACACACTACTCGTCGTAATTTTGTAATTCGGATTTTACTGTGATTGACTTGACTGTCTTAGTTAGCACACACACCCCGTCTAGAATGAAGTCTGACGTAGAAGAAAACTAAAATATGTCAGATATTACAAATACAAATCTAGAAATTAGATGCACTGCAGTCTAACACAGAAAAAGACACAAGGAGCCAGGAGGTAATGAGAAAGAATCTCATTGGGGGAAGGAACAAACCTCTTCAGAGGAAAGGGACAGCGCTCAGTGGCTATTGGTCAGAAATATTTCAGTACTAACGAAAGCTAATTTACATTATTTTGTATTTTCGTTGTTTTCATTTCAGTTTTCCGAAGATCCGTAATTTATTTTTCGTTAGTTTTGATTTTCGTTTTTTAGTCTTTGTTCGGCATTTCGTTTTCTTTTCGGTCTTCGAATATTAGTAAGTTTGCATTTTCGTTCATTTTGTTTTTCGTAATTATTTTTTTTTTTTGGGTTCGGTATTTTCGTTGTTTCTATGTTTTCGTTTCTTTCTTCTTTCGTATCTTCATTGTTTTCCATATTCGTTATTTTGAAAATATCGTTATTCGTTATTAATTGCGCTAAACCATTCGTTCATTTGTATGTTAACGAATCAACTAAAATAACGAAAAATGACGGAAAACGTATTCGTAACTTAAAAAATTGCACATGCCTAATAGACATAGATGTTAAACGTCAGTCTAGGCATGGGTACAGTGAGGCATGCACATGGACACAGTGAGGCATGGACACAGTGAGGCATGGGCACAGTGAGGCATGGGCACAGTGAGGCATGGGCACAGTGAGGCATGGATACAGTCAGCATGGACACAGTGAGGCATGCAGATGGACACCCTAGGCTTATACTTGAGTCAATATGTTTTCCCATTTTTTTGTGGTAAAATTAGGTCCCTCGGCTTATATTTGGGTCGGCTTATACTCAGGTATATACAGTAAATTAAATAACGAATCTAAACAAAACACAAGTTTTCGTTTTGCACATGTCCACTTTGGCCTGCCTAAGAGGACACGACCTCTACCGTGAAGATAAACTCTTGCCGCCATCATGATTTGAGAACTTCTACACGTCACATCTGATCTGAAAGCCGCCGTCGTCCTGGAAGAACAGAAGCCTCGGTTGGCGCGGCGTATCGTACCCTTCAGCGTATCTATTAAACCATAATGTATTTTCTTTTGGTTTCCCATCTACCATCAAATGTTTATTTAATACTACTCAAGTTTTGCGCTCCTCACTCGGTGGGAATAGAAAGAACTCTCAATGTCATTTTAAAAGCCTGTCGGCTGTCACCGGCCCCTCTCTCTCTTCCAATGAGCCCTCGAGACGGGAGGTTACATTTTGACTGTTTTTTTTTATTTCTTTTTCTTTTTCTTTTTGTTGCAGTTTCTTTTTCAAGAGCATTCTGCTGCTCAAGAAGAGAGAATTGTGCTGTATCAATTTAACTTCACAACAAAGATTTACGGGGTCAAACCGTTCCGCGTTTCTCGCCGCCAGGCGTGAAAAGAAGTTTTTCGGATTTTGCTTTGATGAATGAGATTCTTTCTTGTTTTATTTTTTTATTCTTCGTTCAAATTATGGACTCAATTTAAGTATAAGCTCACCACCGCTGGGCATTAATGGATCCAAGTAGTGAACCTAAATTACGGCTATGTGGAAGTTAATAAAAGTTCTCTAGAATGCTCCAAACTTCGATATAAGTAAAGATTGTTAAAACTGGTTAGATAATTGTTCTGCCCAAACATATTTTTTCTGTGTTGGATTGAACTACACCAGGTTATTGTTGTTCTGTAGTATGATGACATCTAGTGGTGGTTTAGAGCCAATATAACTTGTTTGCTTTTGTGATTTGGTATGTCCCTCTGTCCTCCCCCCCTATGCAGTTTGTTTCGTTCTACATTGAAATTCGGGGCCAGATTCACAAAGAGATACGACGGTGTATCTACAGATACACCATCGTATCTCTGACGTAAACTGGTCCTATCTATGCGCCTGATTCATAGAATCAGATACGCATAGATAGGACTAAGATCTGACAGGGTTACACTGTGTTACACTGTCGGATCTTTTTTTCAATTTAAAAATGGTGCCGGGGGCGTTCCCGCTGATTTACGATAAATAATATGTAAATCAGCGAGATACGCAAATTCACGAACGTACGCGGACCCGTCGCAGTGTTCTTACGTCGTTTCCGTAGCGGTTTTCCCGTCGTATACTTACCCCTGCTTTCATCAGGCGCAGCCAATGTTAAGTATAGCTGGCGTTCCCGCGTCGAATTTGAATTTTCCAACGTCGTTTGCGTACGCCGATTCACGAACACGCGCGTCGCAAGTCCCGCTCACGTCGAAACCACTGACGTCCTAGTGACGTCAGTGGGAGCAATGCACGCCGGGAAATTCCCCGGACGGCGCATGCGCATTTAAATCGGCGCGGGAACGCGCCTGATTTAAATAGTACACTCCCCTAGACGCGGAATTTGAATTCCGGCGGGGGATTTAGGATCCGCCGTCGCAAGTTTGGAGGTAAGTGGTTTGTGAATTAGCCACTTGCCTCCTAAACTTGCGGGAGCGGATCTTAATTCACGTAGATCGAGCGGATCTATAGATCCGCTGAGCTACGTGAATCTGGCCCATGGACTTTTTTTTGTTTTTCAGAAGTTTCGATGTATCCCAAATTCTGAATAACAATAGTAATGAATTTAAAGGGGTTATCAAGTTATTTTTTTCCCCTAAATAGCTTCCTTTACCTCAGTGCAGTCCTCCTTCACTTACCTCATCCTTCCATTTTGCTTTTAAATGTCCTTATTTCTTCTGAGAAATCCTCACTTTCTGTTCTTATGTCTGTAACTCCACACAGTAATGTGAGGCCTCGTACACACGGCCGAGGAACTCGACGTGCCAAACACATCGAATTCCTCGGCCAGTTCAGCACTGAAGCCGCCGAGGACCTCGGCGGGGCGAGAGCTCCCATAGAACAACGAGGAAATAGAGAACATGTTCTCTATTTCCTCGCCGAGGTCCTCGTCGGCTTCCTCGGCCGAAAGTGTACACACGACCAGTTTCCTCGGCAGAATTCAGCCAGAAACTCGGTCGGAAGCTGAATTCTGCCGAGGAAACTGGTCGTGTGTACGAGGCCTGAGGCTTTCTCCCTGGTGTGGAGTGTCGTGCTCGCCCCTTCCCTTGGACTGCAGGAGAGTCAGGACGCTCTCTCTAAGTTGCAGATAGAGAAAGGAGCTGTGTGCGACATTATGGCGGACACATCGGACATGTTTGACACTATTTTGGGACCATTGTCATTTATACAGCGATCAGTGCTATAAAAATACACTGATTACTGTGTAAATGAAACTGGCAGGAAAGGGGTTAACACTAGTGGGCAAGGAAGGTGTGTCCTAGGGAGTGATTCTAACTGTGGGGGGATGGGCTACCAGTGACAAGACAGTGATCGCTGCTCCCGATGACAGGGAGCAGTAGATCACTGTCCTGTCACTAGGCAGAACAGGGAAATGCCTTGTTTACATAGGCATCCCCCCGTGACACGATCACAAGACACCAGCAGACATGGAGTCACGCGGACATGGTCACGGAGCTTGCGCGCACGCTAGCAATTTCAAAGGGATGTACGACCCTTTGTGCAACCGTGCCATTCTGTCGACGTATATGTTTGTGCGGCAGTCGCAGGGGCGCAATCAGGAGGGTATAGGCATTACACCTGTAAGGGTCCGATGGGCCGCAGGGGTCCAGCATACACACGGTCGGAGTTCCCGACCAAAAGCTCTCATCAGACTTTTTCCCACAGGAAAACCGATCGTGTGTACAGGGCAGAAGACTGCGATTCCATTAAAGTTCATGGGGTAGATTCAGATAGAGATACAACGGCGTATCTCCTGATACGCCGTCGTATCTCTGAGATCCGACGGTCGGATCTATGCGGCTGATTCATAGAATCAGGTTCCGCATAGATCTCCCTAAGATCCGACAGGTGTAAGTGACTTACACCGTCGGATCTTAGGCTGCATTCTCCCGCTGGCCGCTAGGTGGCGCTTCCGTTTGTATACGCGACGAATATGCAAATGAGGAGATCTGCCGATTCAGAAACGAACGCTCGTCGCTTTTTTTTTACGTCGTTTGCGTTCGTTTTTTTCCGGCGGATAGATACCCCTGCTATATGCGGCGTATCCTATGTTAAGTATGGCCATCGTTCCCGCGCCGAGTTTTGATTTTTTTTTACGTCGTTTGCGTAAGTCGGTCGCGAATACGGATGGACGTAATTTACGTACACGTCGAAATCAATGACGTCCTAGCGACGTCATTTGGAGCAATGCACGCTGGTAAATTTAGTCGGCGGCGCATGCAAAGTACGATCGGCGCAGGGACGCGCCTGATTTAAATATTAACCTCCCCCTAGCCGCGGAATTTGAATTCCGCCGGGGGGATTTACGATCCGCCGGCGCAACTTTAGAGGCAAGTGCTTCACTTGCCTCCAAAACTTGCGCTGGCAGATCGTAAATAAGATAGATTACGTGGATCTAAAGATCCGCTGATCTATCTGAATCTACCCCCATGTGCGTGTAAAGGCAGGTGTCCCAATACTTTTGACAATATTGCGTACGCCGCTCTGTTACTTCAGAGCAATGCAATTCTGGCAGAGAAGGCCGTGAATGAATATAAAATAATAAATGAGCCGATAAGACGGAGGAATCGATCACCGGGTGTAGAAGTGCTGTTCTTGGTGAATACTTATCTCCGGCTATGGCAAGATCTGACGTCTATGGAAGGTTCGTGATTATCCTGCAAGATGAGGGAATTAAAGTGCAGCACGACTTCAGACAGAAGATATGAAATACTTTTCGTAATCCAAAGTTGGTATTGAAAATCCATTAAGAAATGGTTATTCTTCCCCCCAGTGTGAGATTTATTCCACAATCTGGCAAATTATAACAACTTATCCCAATCTGCTCATCGAGCTTCTCGTGGAGGAATATTACTTCATCGATAAATGCAATTGGCTGTTCATAGAGAAATTTCACACCGTCTGATCCCACGTGAAATAATGAAATTGTCTTCTTTCCCGTCAATCAACCCCCCGAGCTCGGCGCTGCCACAACGCAATTAGATGCGATCACGAGTTCATCCGTCCTTGTTTGGAAGAAGCCGCTCAGCAGTCCGTTTACTGATGTTCGAGGACCGAGGTGCGGCGCTCTGAAGTCTTCACAACAGAAGATATTCAGGGGTCTCGTTCCATCACACGCAGGGCCGCCATCAGGGGGGTGCAGGCAGTACACCTGTAAGGGGCCCAGAGGTCCCCAGGGGCCCGGATGGCAACCCCCTTTAAAAAAAAATATATATATATATATATATTTTTTTTTTTAGGGGTCTGGAGGTCACCAGGGGCCCGGAGGCCTACAGGGCCCCAGGTGGCAACTCCCCTTTTTTTTTTATAAGAAAAAAAATAATTATATATTATTTTTTATTAAAGGGCCAATTTTTTTTTAGAGGTCCGGAGGCCCCCAGGGCCCCGGATGGCAACCCCCCTTTTTTTATAAAAAAAATATCTATATATATTTTTTTATTAAAGGGCTCAGAGGGCGCAAAAAAAAGAAAAGAAAAGGCAGAGATGATCAAATACCACCAAAAGAGAGCTCTATTTGTGGGGGAAAAAATTGTATTTGGGTCGCACAACCGCGCAATTGTCAGTTAAAATAACGCAGCGCCGTATTGCAAAAATAAAAATGGCCTGGTCATGAAGGGGAGTATATCTTCCGGAGGTCAAGTGGTTAAACTGAAAAGGCGTTTGTGACGGTCAGGGGTTAACGCCGTTTACGATATTCCATTCCACCAACCCAAGACAGCTTATCCGACACTCCACAATCCAGCAGACACGATCCGTATGGATTTTCCCAGAATAACGAGACACAAGCTCTGTTCTCTGGTTCCAAACGAATGAATACTTTAATGGTAAACTCAGCTCTTCTTATACAGTTAGCAACCGAATATGGACAATGACTCAACTCCACCCACAACATGACACAAAGAAACTTCAATACACATTCCTTTAGATAATGACATTCAGATAATTTACATGAACTAATTACTAGTTGTAACGGAATGACCCGGGACAAACAGAGACTTTGTAAGGATGAGGGGTACTCCTGTACCGGCGTCACCAAGGAGTCTTATGTCTAGGGTCATCTTATGTCCGATAGGGCCATAGGGTGACTGAGAAATTATATCCTAAATCACAGGGCAGGGGACATCACTGATAGTTCATATTGCAGGATTTTGAAATATTGCAAGTTGTTGGTTAATTGTGACCCAACCAGTCAATAGTGACTAATTTCTATGATTAACCCTGACTAGTGACATGCTAATTGAGTCTGCTTCTGAAAGACCTCTCACTGTGTGATGCTGATTTGTGTGAATTCTATTGATATAAGATGTGGAATGGAACTTGCCAAGCTGTATGCGGAGACAGAATGTCTGTCCAGGGATGTGGATTAAGAAGAGATCATTGCGAGATGGTGTTTTGTTTGAGTTCTGTTAATGAAGGAATGTGCAGTGATTAGATCATGATAATTATAGGCTGGCGCGGACATGTCTAGAATGTTTAGCAATTAGCCATCTGAAGGTGTATTGAAGCCCTCCCAGGGTGTGGGTGGAGAGTTTGATTGTTCCTGTGCCTTGAAAACTGTATAAAATCTGAGAGTGAACCATTAAAGTTGTATTACATTTGAAACCAGAGAACACAGAGCCAGTCTCGTTATTCTGGGAAATGGGATGCCTGCTGGTTTGTCTGTGTCAGATGAGCTGTCGTAGTTGATGGAAGGTCGTAAATGGTGGTGACCGTTACACTAGTCATTTTCCAGACATTCTGACTCCGCGATAAGCTATTCTCACCAGATACACAATACACATTCCTTTGTAGACATAACTGACATGCTAATCCTCTACAGCTGAAAAGTCAACCATCTGACCTTTCAGACTGCCAACCCCCAACACATCTATCATCAATAGACTTTCACACAATGAAATATCTTAGGAGCCAGACTCAATTAACACCTCAACAGTCTATGTGTCCCCACATGAATGAGTCACTCTCCTATTGACCTGTTGGGGTCAGAATTAACCACCTGTAATATTTCAAGATATCCTGCAATACATGAATTATCATTACTGTCCCATCTCATGTAATCCGAGATATCATTTCTCAGTCATCCTATGCCCCTATTGGACATAGGATGATCCTAGACCCAAGATTCATTGGTGAAGCTGGCACAGGAGTACCCCGCATCCTTAAAAAGTCTCTAGGTATCACGGGCCATTCCGTTACAGCGTTCATTTCAATGGGGATGTGCCGCAACCATGTGCAACGTGCTGCAGAGTGGTGCAGATTTTTAAAGGTTAAATCAGGCGGCGAAGGAGGTGATATTTCCTTACCGCCTGTCAAGCACCCTCTGAAAAATGATTCACCATGGAACGCTGTTCAGAGGGTGACACGTGGAAATAATAGAGCCTTCTTATAATAGAAGGCATTCACATGTTTCATTCTATCACCTATCCTAAGAGTAAGAGGATTATTCCTCATTTCAGGACAGTAGGTGGATCCATGCATATCATTCATTTATGCCCCGTCAGCCAGAACTGCTGGTGTATGGCGCAAATATATTCTAATAATAAACAGCCATTTATTCCAAACTGCATACAGATTTCTTTTTTTTAAGTGGGTGCAAAGGCTAGAGGTTTTGTACTTTCACATATTCAATGCATGAAGGTCAAAAACCTTCTGCCCCACCCCCTCCCCCCAATTCTTACCCGAGCCCCCTCTTTATCCAGCAATGCACATGTGAGCTTAGGCTCTCTCCGGGGCCTCTCACTTCTCATTGGCTGAGGCAGCATTGGGAGCCAATGGCAATCACAGCCAGGGAGGCAATAAGGAGAGAAAGGGGGCGGGGGCCGAGCAGTGGCTTTGTGTGTGAATGGACACAGATCTGCCGCTGGGGGGCACTTGGCAGGAGGGAAGGTCCTGGAGTGCTGGAGGAGGACCCAAGACGAGGAGGATCAGGGCTGCTCTGTGTAAAACCAACTACACAGAGCAGGTAAGTATAATATGTTTTTTTTTTTAACCGCTTCAATACTCGCCCATTGTCAAATGATGTCCACAGGAGGGATCTCCTATCCTGGGTGGAAGTCATATGACGTCCTGGGCTTCCCGGCCATCTAGGGGGCGCGTGTGCACCTACGGCATCTAACGGGACCCGGTGCGCGTGCCCGGCAGACGACATGTCCCCCGGGGAAACCCACGACTGCCCGTGATCACGGCTGGACTGTGGATCTGTGTGTGTAAACACACAGATTCACATCCTGTCAGAGGTGAGGAGACCGATGTGTGTTCCCAGTACAAAGGAGCACAGATCGGTCTCCTCCCCTTGTGAGTCCCCTCGCCCTAAAGTTAGAATCACTCTCTAGGGAACATATTTAACCCCTTCAGAGCCCCTAGTGGTTAACCGCTTCCCTGCCAGTCACATTTACACAGTAATCAGTGCAGTTTTTTAGCAATAATCGATGTATAAATGTGACTGGTCCCAAAAACGTGTCAAAAGTGTCCGATGTGCCCGTCGCAATGTCACGGTCACAATAACAATCTCAGATCGCCGCCATTACTAGTAAAAAAAAATAAAAAAAATTAAAATGCCATAAATCTATCACCTATTTTGTAGCTGATATAACTTTTGCGCAAACCATTCAATAAACGCTTATTGCGATTTTTTTTACCAAAATTATGTAGACGAATACGTATCGGTCTAAACTGAGGATTCATGTTAATTTTTTTTTAATTGTGATATCTATTAACCACTTGGTATCAATTGCAGGGAGGACATCTATAGACGTCCTCGCCTCCTTCGGCCACTGGGGGGGCGCGCACGCACACGCCCACCACGTCACTGCAGTGCTGATGCGCGTGCCTGGCGGGCCGAGATGTCCGCCAGGTACTCGCGATCGGCGGTTACATAGGGACACAGATCGGTCACCTCCCCCAGTCAGTCCCCTCCCCCCACAGTTAGGAACACTATGCAGGGCACACAATTGTCAGTTAAAGCAACGCAGTGCCGAATCGCAAAAACTGGCCAGGTCCTTTAGCTGCCTAAAGGTCCGGGTCTTAAGTGGTTAAGCTAGTGCATTGTTGGTTCACTTACCTTGTCCTTAGATTTCCCTTTTTTTTTTTTTTATTATATATATATATATTTTTTTATTCATTAGATTTCCCTTGTTTTTTTGTCTTTGTTTTCTTTGTCTGAATTTCTCACTTCCTGTTCCTCCTCAGTAAGCTGTTCTAAATGACTTTCCACCGCTCGGATGATGGGGGAAGCTTACTGAGGAAAAACAGGAAGTGAGAAATGCAAACAAAGAAAAAAAAACATTTAGAAGGGAAATGGAAGGAAAAGATAAGTGAACCAACAATGCACTAGCTTAAAGAAACCTATTTAGAAAAATAAAGTCAAGCCTTTACAACCCCTTTAAGGCTTACCTGTAGCTACCCTGGATATCTCTAAAACCCATACCTCCCAACATTTTCAGATAGGAATGAGGCACATCTACTAGCAAACATAGGTAGGCATAGGACACGCCCCCTGCCAGACCCCCTTAAAGGAGAATTAGCCCAAAAAAAGGTTAAATAAATCCACAAGGGCTTTTTTTTTATCACTACTCTTCTTTTATATTGTCTTTGAAAATTTACAAATGCAGCAATTTAGAATTTGGATGAAAGGTTTAGCACTGAGTGAGTGAGAAACTTATATAGTGCAACACATGCGAACTGAATCGCCACTGGGAAATACTTTTTGAAAGATAAAAGTGCATTTTATATTCAACTATATGGATCAGACCAAAATGAGGGACAAATGAGGGGCAAAGAGGCACAGAGGGGCATTGCTCGGAATCAGGGACAGACCCTCGAAATCAGGGACAGTTGGGAGCTATGCCTAAACCTGCACGTTGTGTGCCGTTGCTTCAGTTAGGTGTGCCGTTACCGGCAGCTCTCGCGCGTATGCTCACAGCTCCGGTCAATCACAGCGCTGGAGCCGCAATACCCGGAAGTAAGCCCCGGGAGAGATCAGAACAAAAAGGTGGACAACGGAAGAGCAAAAATGAATAGAGGGTTTTGGTTCCAAAAGATGAACAGTCCTTTCAAATAGGTGACAGTTGGGACTATACTTCGGGTTACTCAAAAAAAAAATTTTTGATAAAGAGGCAAAACGTGCAGCATCTTAGTTTATCTTGTTTTTTTTTCCATGCTACTTTTAGTACACTTCCTCTCCGAGTCAAAAATATCACCCTACGTACATCTGCATCGATTGCGCTCTCTTCTTCCCGCTGTGCTTGTAATATAAAAAGCTGATTACATTTTTAGATCCCAATCATCAGTTATTTTGCATGGCATTGGCAGAGGTTAATAACTTTGCACGCTGCTGGACTCTAAATAGACTAATTAAGATGTTAAATGTGTACGATTATAGGCGTTCGATGCCCTGCTGGAATAATATATTGACCTGAAGATAAGCCCTTGGTTCCACAAGCACTGAGGTGTATGACAGTTGAACTTATTCATTAGAATTTTATATGTTTACAGCCAAGCTACAAATGGAAACATTTTGCACGCTATACACATGGCTGACCGGTTAGATACATGTCCTAAATGTCTACCGTTTGTCCTTATTGTTTGAACAGTTCAAATGCTGAACCCGCCAAGCTCAGGAAGACTAGGGAAGAGCAAAACTGATTTTTTATTCCCCTAAAACTTTGGCAAAAATTTGGTTTCAACAACATTGTACCATTTTGGTTAACAATGGGCCAGATTCACAGTGAGAGTACGCCGGCGTATCTACTGATACTCCGGCGTATTTTCAAATTTGCCGCGTCGTATCTTTAGTTTGAATCCTCAAACCAAGATACGACGGCTTCGATCCGACAGGCGTACGGCTTCGTATGCCTTCGGATCGTAGGTGCAATACTTCGGCGCCCGCTGGGTGGAGTTTGCGTCTTTTTCCGCGTCGGGTATGCTAATTAGCTTTTTCCGGCGATCCACGAAGGTACGCGCGGCCGTCACATTCTTTTAGTCGGCTTTTCCTGGCCTATAGTTGGAGCTGCTATTTCGTGGCGTATAGATAGACTTGCCATGTTAAAGTATGGCCGTCGTTCCCGCGTCAAATTTTTCAAAAAAAAATTTTCGTAAGTCGTCCGTGAATAGGAAAGGACGTAACTCACGTCTACGTTCAAAAAATCACGTCGGTGCGACGTCATTTTGCACATAGCATGGCGGGAAATTTCGAAATGGAGCATGCGCATTTCAATCGGCGCGGGGACGCGCTTCATTTAAATGAAACACGCCCCCTACCCGCCCAATTTGAAATACGCGCCGAGAAATACACTAACTTACGGCGCAAAATCTTCCTGGATTCGAAATTCCGCCAGGTAAGATATGGCGGCGTAGCGTATCTCTGATACGCTGCACCAGGGCAAATGTCTGTGAATCTGGCCCAATTAATCAATGTAAAAAGGCAAAACTAATGCCGCGTACACACGATCATTTTTCAGGGTTGTAAAAAAACAAAGTTTTTCAGGCTCTTGATCATTAAAACGGGCTTGCCTACACACGATCGTGAAAAAAAATGCTCTAGCAAAGCGTGGTGACGTTCAACACGTACGACGGCACTATATAGGGGAAGTTCCATGCGGATGACGCCACCCTTTGGGCTGCTTTAGCTGATTTTGTGTTAGTAAAAGACGATTCACGCCTTTCTGTCTGTTACAGCGTGATGAATGTGCTTACTCCATTACGAACGCTAGTTTTACCAGAACGAGCGCTCCCGTCTTATAACCTGCTTCTGAGCATGCGTGGGTTTTTCACTTTGTTAAAGCCCACACACGACTGTTTTTTACAACCCGAAAAACAACGTTTCCAGAATACGCTTAAACGGCATAGATTCAGAGTTACGACGGCGTATCTACTGATACGCCGGCGTAACTCTACGTGAATCTAGCCCTATATCTTTAAATATTTTTGCAGCCATTTATTAAATACACATTTTTATAAAAAATTGAATTGAAAGAAAATTTAGTGTACACAAACACAATAAAATACCTACAGTTTTTCTCAAATTTAAAAGATGCTGTTGTATCAAAAGATGCATCAAGTAAATCAAGATTTAAAAGTTTGCATGCCCGTGTAATGGCAAAAAACTACAGCACCAAAAAATTGTCCATAGGTGACACTTTAATAGCCCTTACAAGTAATTCGTTTAAAGTTAACTGTAAATGATGGCCCTAGAACTATTGTTCTCTCTTCAATGTTCATGGCGATACCCCACATGTGTAGTGCAATTGCTGTTTAGGTATGCACGCCAGACTTATTGCACGCCGTTTGGCGGGGGGGGGGGGTGATTTTACTAATTTATTTATTTTTATATTTTACATTTATTTTAATTTAAAAGCCAAAGCAAGCCCCTTGAGAACGTCTTCTGGGACGAAACATGTCGGGGAGCGGCCTGTGCTGACATCATCCTGCTGCTGGATTGAGAAGTGGATGGGTTGTTTTTTTTGCTCGTATACTCTGCTGCTTGTTGTATGTACCTTTCTTTGTTGCTAATTAAATGAATTAAACAGAAAAATGGAGCTTGTTATTTGTTTTCTTTGATGTGATCCTGACATATGCTGAGCGAAGGTTATGGCTGCAGCTGAATTCCTTTGATCTCTGCTGGTGTGCTTTGTGGTTACCAAACATCCCAAGGCATTTACATTGTGTGTGAACTGACCTCTCTGAAGCTCAGAGGTCGATTCATCTGGTAAGATTCTGTCATTTCATATATTGGTGGTGGGGTCACAAGGGATTTTGAAGTTTTCATATCACAGGAACACAATTATATTAGATATGTTGGACTTGTATACACATTTTTCGCACAGAAGGGTGTTAAGTAATTTAAAGGTATAACGCAACAATTGTTCCTTGTAGATGTATCTGTGTGTTTTTGAGTGCTACTGTACATTTTTCTCATGGTTATTATTACCTGTATTTAATATTTCTTTGCACCAGGCACAGTTTTTTTCTTTCCTTCTTTCTTTCTTTTTTATTTTTTATCTATTTAATTTTTTTTATAATTTAAATTAATATCATTTTATTTTTTTGACACATTTTTTGCTATCACAAGGGAGCAAAAAAGCCACCTTATGATAGCTTAGGGCAGGTGACAGGTTCTCTTTTTGAATGCACAAATTTGCCAGCAACGCTATGGGGGTTATTTACGAAAGGCAAATCCACTTTGCACTACAAGTGCAAACTACGGGCCAGATTCACAAATGAGATACGACGGCGTTTCTCCTGATACGCCGTCGTATCTCTGTTTCTATCTATGCGACTGATTCATAGAATCAGTTACGCATAGATAGCCATAAGATCCGACAGATGTAATTGTTTTACACTGTCGGATCTTAAGATGCAATACCGCGGCCGCCGCTGGGGGGAGTTTGCGTCGTAAACCAGCGTCGGGTATGCAAATTAGGAGTTACGGCGATCCCCGACGGTTTTTCGCGTTCGCTACGTCGCCGCTAGTCTAGTTTCCCGTCGCAAAGTTAGTCGTTTTTTTTGGTGCCTTAACTTTACACAGCAATCGTATTGCTGTATAAAGTATGGCCGTCGTTCCCGCGTCGAAATTTAAAAAATAACGTCGCTTGCGTAAGCCGTCCGGGAATACGGAATTACGTTACGCGCGTCACCGTTCAAAAAAATGACGTCACTTCGCGCAAAGCACGGCGGGAGTTCGGAAACGGAGCATGCGCGGTAGGTCCGGCGCTGGAGCGCGCCTAATTTAAATGGCACACGCCCATTTGAATTGCCCCGCCGTGCGCCGGAGGCCGCCGGCGTAGGTTTTCATCGCAAGTGCTTGGTGAATCAGGCACTTGCGATGAAAAATTGCGGCGGTGTAACGTATCTACGATACGTTACGCCGCCGCTCTTCTATGTGAATCTGGTCCTACAAGTGCAAAGTGCACTTGAAATTGCATTGAAAATCGCACACGTTCCTGGACTTTGAAAATGGCTCGTGGAAAGAAGGTGGGTGCTGAAACGATCACCAGCTGGGCACTGGAACCATCAAACAAATAAAAAATATTCGCCAGCGCTCCATGGATCGCAGATAACGTCCAAAAAATGTTAATACAAAAAAGGCATTACAAAAAGTGCAACGTTTCTAGCCCACGCAGGACCTCTTCGTACTTGACGGACAAAGCGGTCCTGCGTGGCCTCGAAACGTTGCACTTTTTGTAATGCCTTTTTTGTATTTAAATTTTTTGGATGTTATCTGCGATCCATGATGTGCTGGCGAATATTTTTTATATTTTTTTAAATTAATTATAACATGTATGTCGGTCAGAAAGCGGTTATTAGTGTTGAGCAGAATACGCCATATTCGATTTTGCGATATATCTCGAATATATAGTCGAATATTCAAGATATATTCGCTAAATTCGAATATTCGTGATATTTTATCGAAATGAAATGATTGCGAATTTTCGCTATTGCGAATGCGAAAATAATTGCGAATTTTCGATAACTGCGGTAGGAGCACTCTGATTGGCTCAGAATATTCGTGATATTTTACAATACAAAATAATTGCGAATATTCGGCAAATGCGGAAGGAGCACTCTGATTGGCTCAGAATATTCGTGATATTTTACAATACAAAATAATTGCGAATATTCGGCAAATGCGGAAGGAGCACTCTGATTGGCTCAGAATATTCTTGATATTTTACAATACAAAATAATTGCGAATATTCGGCAAATGCAGAAGGAGCACTCTGATTGGCTCAGAATATTCTTGATATTTTACAATACAAAATAATTGCGAATATTCGGCAAATGCGGAAGGAGCACTCTGATTGGCTCAGAATATTCTTGATATTTTACAATACAAAATAATTGCAAATATTCGGCAAATGCGGAAGGAGCACTCTGATTGGCTCAGAATATTCGTGATATTTTACAATAGAAAATAAAAAGTGTTTTGCATTGGTGGTGATTCTTTACTCTATCCATCTGTCACAGCCGTTTGTCAATCAAACACCTTGAAGATTGAACACGTTCATGCTGCATGCTTTGGACTTTTTTTCACTTCACATATCAAAGACATTTTTATGAAAGATTATTTTTCTATTATTGGGACTATATTTCTTTATATATTTGTTTCACTGTGTATTTCACAAGTTATTTGCGCTTGCTTATTTTATAATTTGCCCACATGTCTTGTCACTAGACATATTTTTTATTCTTGTAGAGCGACTCCATTTTCTGTCTTGTATTAATTTATGTTGTATAACATTTTTGAGTTGCTGCTGTATTCTCCCCTTTTTTTAAGGTATGCGCAATTTTTTCCTTCTTACAAAAAAAAATAATATCAAACATACAAATATTCATAACAGAAACATACACAAAGCCCCCCTTTTGCATCAGAGACAATCAGAGTTCTCCTACCACAGTTATCGAAAATTCGCAATCATTTTCGCATTCGCATTAGCGAAAATTCGCATTTTTTTTTTTTTTATATTCGGCAACATAAAAGGATCGCCTCAGCTTAGCTACTCGGCCCAGGGTCTCTAATCATACCAGCAATGCTTTTAGACGTCGATAGGATGTGATCTGTTTTAAAAATAAAATTGAAAAAATGTGAATATTCGGAATTGCGAATATTCATTGCGAAATTCGAAATATATCGCGAATACTCGAATATGCCATATTCGAGCCGAATATTCGCAATACGAATATTCGTGAGCAACACTAGCGGTTATTAGCCTAGTCACGTTTACAGCCCAGCTATTACAAATGATAGAAAAGTTTTTATCCTTTGTCTTAATGCACAGATATTTTAGTTCAATTACCACGCAGCAGGGGGTGCCTGGCTAACGTCTATCGTTACAAAGGGGGCATGCAATATTAAAGTTGAGGAATGCTGAGATAAATCACAACTGACACTTGAAAATAATATTCAGCATGAAAACCGCATTTACCCATAGGGCCCATTAAAAGCAGAATAAATGGGGAAAGCTTGCCATATTAAGAGTAAGAATTAATTAAAAAATGCTTGAGAGTAAACAGCTTGATCCTGAAATACTCCGATGTGTAACAGCGAAATGTGTTTTAATAGGCTCCACATTATCTGTGCAAATAGAAAACAATGTTAATTCATTCATGGCTCATCAACAGACTCTTCATTAACGCTCATTTAATGGCCGGCCAAGCCGTCACAGTCACAGGCTCGTATACAGCATTTCACGCTGGCCACCGTGGCGAGAAAATTAATTCTTCTCTCGACATGATACATACATGCCATGGAAACGGAGAAGCCCACATTCATGGCACGTGCCCAAAACTTGAAGAGTCTTTAAAGCCCAATTGAACTTTTAGTTTAAAGCGGTGGTTCACCCTTAGAGAGCACTTTTTAGCCTTAGATTCCTGCTCGTTTTGTCTAGGGGAATCGGCTATTTGTTTTAAAATATGAGCCGTACTTACCCGTTTACGAGATGCATCCTCTCCGTCGCTTCCGGGTATGGGCTGTGGGACTGGGCGTTCCTTCTTGATTGACAGTCTTCCGAGAGGCTTCCGACGGTCGCATCCATCGCGTCACGATTTTCCGAAAGAAGCCGAACGTCGGTGCGCAGGCGCAGTATAGAGCCGCACCGTCGTTCGGCTTCTTTCGGCTATGAGTGACGTGATGGATGCGACCGTCGGAAGCCTCTCGGAAGACTGTCAATCAAGAAGGAACGCCCGCTCCCGAAGACCCATACCCGGAAGCGACGGAAGAAGATGCATCTCGAAAACGGTAAGTACTGCTCATATTTTAAAACAAATAGCCGATTCCCCTAGAACAAACGAGCAGGAAGCTAAGGGAAAAAAAAAAATTAAGAAATGGGTGAACTCCCGCTTTAAACCAGCTAAATACATTCCAGGTAGATCACATCAATTGGTGCGCACATTTTTCTGTTCTGCACAAGCCTATCAGACATAAGCCACACCCTGAGTAGAAAAGCCAGTTTTTTGGGTCACAGGCACCCCCCCCTGGTCGGTCAGTCGTTTACCAGCCCCGCACTTACCCCCATCTATCTATGTCATGGGCAGCGCTTCTCCAGGGCGGGGGCTTCCCCTTGGGTCTCCTCCTCCTCAGCTTCACAGCGACTTCCTCTGCATCTCCTCCCTCCTCTTCCTCTGCGGGCAATAAGATTGCTTCTCCTCTCGGACAATCAGGTGACGGGTCTCAGGACCTGCCTCCTGATTGTCCGGGAGGAGAATCAGTAAGACAATAGCAAATATTAATTTGCTATTGTCACACAACTGGGTGGGGTCAGGGCACAGTGCTCTGTGCTAAGGATGGGTGAACGGTTCGGCCCGAGCATAAGTTCGGGCAGAACTTTCGTTGTTCGGTCATTCGGGAAACAGCCAACTTTAGGGACGTTTGACCGTTTGTTCGCCTCCCCCCCGAACTGAACAGTGCATTGCAAGCCCTGATTGACTGAAGCAGTGAAATCTTCAGCCAATCAGGGCACAGAGCACTGTCAGAGTCATGATTGGACACTGTCACCATGACTTAATCTAATCATGGCTCATTCCCCACAGTATAAAAGTATTCTTTCAATTTCGGCATGGAGAGAGATAGAACAGGGCTCTGTTCAGTTCTATTAGTTAGTGTGCTATACTGTGCTATTTGCTTCAATTGTCAGTGTAGAATTTTAGTTTAGTGTGTCTAGGGATAGTGTGAGTGTTGTGAGGAGGACCGTCATCCCAGCTTTGCATAATGTGCAGCTAGAGTAGGGACAGCTCAGATAGTTTCACTGTAGTGTAGTGAGATCATGGGGCTGATTTACTATCCGATTGCGCCATGTTTAATGGCGCATCGTCGTGCGCCGGCAATGCAGCGCTATTCCGTATTTACTATTATGCAAAATGCGCCCAGGAGGGGGCGCACGGTGTGCCACTATGGACCTGGCGCACGGCATCTACAAATGTAAATTTGAGAGTGAGTTTATTATGGGGGGGATGTGGGATGATGTGGGGAAGTGTAGTGACATGTGTTTGTGTAACATATACGGCCTGAATAGAAAGTGAAAGTGACTTTTGTATAAAGCAGCCGCTGTGTCTGCTAGTACATTTAATCCTGTGGGAGGTTTATTTGTGTACTGCGCATGCGTGAGCGGCATTTTCGGCCATTCAGGTGCGCCTCTTTAATATGCCGGCAAAATCTTGGTAAATGTCAAGTGGCGCAGCTCCCTTTGCGTGGGTTGAAAAGGCGCACCTGAATAGCCAAATCTTTTTTAAGTTACGCTGACCATGAAGGGAAACTCTGCACCAAATTTTAAATAAAAAAACGGCGTGGGTTCCCCTTCAAGAGCATACCAGACCCTTAAGTCTGGTATGGATTTTAAGGGGAACACCTACGCTGAAAAAACGGCGTGGGGGTTCCCCCAAAATCCATACCAGACCTGAAGGGCCTGGTATGGATATTTGGGGGGAACCCCACGTCATTTTTTTTTAAATTTGACGGCGGGGTTCTCCTTAATATCCATACCAGACCTGAAGGGCCTGGTAATAGAATTTGGGGGGACCCCCACGCTTTTTTTTTTTAGCATTGACTAATCTCTGTATTGCCGAGAGCTGACAATTCATTATAGCCGCAAGTGATTTTAAATGACTTTTTTTCCTTCAGAATGTCATTTTGTGCAGGGGCAGTTCTAAGCACAGGAAACAAGCGCTACTTTACAGGCATACTATACCCCCCCCCCGCCAATCTTGACATTTGTGTATAGCTGGAGTAGGGAGAGCTCAGATAGCGTCAGTGTAGTGACGGTTGAACACCGTCTATTTGATTGCTTTACTGCCAGTTTTTAACACCATTTACGTCTATGTGCGTTACTGACAGTTTTGACAGTTTAACGCCATTTACTTCTGTGTGCGTTACTGGCAAGTTAGTGCCATATCGTTACTGCCAGTTAAACGCCATACTGTTTTGCGTGCGTTACTGCCAGTTTAACGCTTTATTGTTTTGCGTGCATTACTGCCAGTTTAACTCTATATAGTTTTGCGTGCGTTACTGCCAGTTTAGCGCCATATAGTTTTGCGTGCGTTGCTGCCAGTTTACTGCCATATAGTTTTGTGCGTTACTGACAGTTTAACGCCATTTTCTTCTGTGTGCGTTACTGCCAGTTTAACGCCATATCGTTTTGTGTGCGTTACTGCCAGTTTAACGCCTTATAGTTTTGCGTGCATTACGTCCAGTTTTACGCCATATAGTTTTGTGCATTACTGCCAGTTTAACGCCATTTACTTCTGTGTGCGGTACTGCCAGTTTAACGCCATTTACTTCTGTGTGCATTATTGCCAGTTTAATGCCATATCGTTTTGTGCGTTACTGCCAGTTTAACACCATTTACTTTTGTGTGCGTTACTGCCAGTTTAACGTCATATCGTTTTGCCTGCATTACTGCCAGTTTAACACCATATAGTTTTGCGTGCATTACTGCCAGTTTAACGCCATATAGTTCTGTGCGTCACTGTATGGTTGGCGCATTATATTGCAGTATATAATATCGTATCTATCTTATCTATGGAGTGTGCCTGTGTAGTGTGAGTACTTAATTTAAAGGGCACCAAAAACCTCTTTACATTGATTAAAGTGCATCTACGTACAGATTTCAACATCTCCTTTACATTTACTTATAAGTACCACCCCCTCCCTCCCAATAATGTCTGGGAGGACAACAAGGAGAGGCAGACGTTCCCTTGGCACTGTTTGACAGGTGCATATCATTGGAATTTTTTTACGGCAAGGCAAATTCTTGCTTTCATCAAGATTATCTCTATAGGGTTACGGTGGGAAGGCGCCACTGACACCTAAAGTAGGGGAAAGAGACCGCCGCTCCAGATGAGTGCACTTCGGTGGTGAGTCTGAACTCAGAGAGATACAATGGGTGCAGGCAATGCACGAAGCATAAATGGAAACAAAAAGGTATGGACAGTCGCACTCCGATAAATGTAAAAAACAATAACAGCCTTTAATCCAGTAAAAAAAACACTGCACAAACAGAAAAACATCAAACGGTGGGCTAATATAGCTGACGCGTTTCACATTGTTAAAGGTTGGCAGCGTATTTCAACCTTCTCAGGACTTGGGATGAACTTTGCAAGTTGTCTGTCGAAAAGTAGAAATCATCTTTTAATGTATTAATTTTCCATTTGTTTTCATTTTGTTAGCAATAAGCGCTTCCAATGTTCAAAAAAAAAAAAAAAAACTTGGACTGCGCTCCCAGCTTAAATCATTAAATAATCCATTAAGTCTACGGAAGAAAAAAAAACGTAACGCATGGCAAGCAACTCAAGGGCTTAATTGGATAATCACCAGTAGGACAAACATATGTTCTTCTTAGAGGAGACACAACATACTGTGAATTTCTTTTTTGGACTAGACGGAGTTGGGAGGTCACTTTGAGCACAAGCTGTCGGTTTCTCCAAGCACCCACGTAAATGTTTCTGTTTTCTAGTCCGCATGTTGCATCTGCTTGAACTAGAAAAGCAGCGATGCTTTAAGCCATGCATTTAAAGGGGACTCAAACCCGTTGGTTTCCAAGAAAAGAACCCTCAAAAAAGAAGAATATACAGTTAATAAAATTGTGTTGTATTTCCTTTAGCAGGCTAACTTAAACTTTAAGGGCCAGATCCTCAAAAGGGATACGCCGTCGTATCCCTGTTTCTATCTTTGGAACTGATCCACAGAATCAGTTTCCCAAAGATAGGGAGAAGATCCGACATGTGTAAGGGACTTACACTGCCGGATCTTAGGATGCAGTACCGCATCCGCCGCTGGGGGCATTTCGAGTCGAAATGCCGCTTTGCGTATGCAAATGAGCACTTACGGAGATCCACGAAGCGGTTTAGCTTCGTGAAATCTCCGTAAATACTTACGTTGCAATCGTAAAATTAGGGCTGCTTTTACAAAGTGTAAACTGTTTACACCTTGTAAAAGTAGACCCTTCTTTGCAGCGACGCTGATTTTTTATTTTTTATTTAAAAAAAAAATCCCGCCGTATCTTTTTTTTTTTCCGACGCAACTTTTTTTACCCGGCGCGATTCACAAAACACGGCGTAACGTAATTTCGCGCTATGCCCGTCAGGAAAACGAGCATGCGCAGTACGTCTGGCGCGGGAGCGCGCCTAATTTAAATGGGACTCGCCCCATTTGAATTGGGAACGCCTTGCGCCGGCCGGATTTAAGTTACACAGCCGAAAATTTCTAGGTAAGTGCTTTGTGGATCGGGCACTTAGGTAGAAATTTTGCGGCAGTGTAACTTAAATCAGAATAGTTAAGTTACGGCGCCTCTTTGTGGATCTGGCCCTATATGCTGGTGGGGTGGAGCACACCAACCTGCAGAATTATCATGCCGCCACTATATTGACCCAGCTTAAAGGGGTTGTAAAGGTTGGTTTTTATTTTCTAAATAGGTTCCTTTAAGCTAGTGCATTGTTGGTCCACTTACCTTTTCCTTAAATTTCCCTTCTAAATGTTTTTTTTTTGTCTAAATTTCTCACTTCCTGTTCCTCCTCAGTAAGCTTGCCCCCCATCATCCGAGCTGTTCTGGCTGGGGGTTAGTCCCCCCTCCCTTGGGACTACATCCCTGCGGGGAGATGCTGTGAAAAGCGTGCTCGTCTTAGTCAGTGTGCTCACCACTCCCTTGGGACTACGTCCCTGCGGGGAGACGCTGTGAACAGTGTGCTCGCCCCCTGCTCACCCGCCAGCGTGCTCATGTTAGTCAACGTGCTCGCCCCCTCCCTTGGGACTACATCCCTGCGGGGAGACACTGTGAACAGCATGCTCGCTCCCTGCTCGCCCGACAGCGTGCTTGCGTTAGTCAGTGTGCTCGCCCCCTCCCTTGGGACTACATCCCTGTGGTGAGACGCTGTGAACAGCGTGCTTGCCTGCCAGTGTGCTCATGTTAGTCAGCGTGCTTGCCCCCTCCCTTGGGACTACATCCCTGCGGGGAGATGCTGTGAAGAGCGTGCTCGCCCCCTGCTCACCCGCCAGCATGCTCATGTTAGTCAGTGTGCCTGGCCCCTCCCTTGGGACTACATCCCTGCGGGGAGACGCTGTGAACAGCGTGCTCGCCCGCCAGCATGCTCATGTTAGTCAGCGTGCTCGCCCATTCCTTGGGACTACATCCCTTCGGGGAGATGCTGTGAATAGTGTGCTCGCCCCCTGCTCACCCGACAGCATTCTCGTGTTACTTAGCGTGCTCGCCCACTCCCTTGGGACTACATCCCCGCGGGGAGACGCTGTGAACAGCGTGCTCGCCCCCTTCTCGCCCGCCAGCATGCTAATGTTAGTCAGCGTGCTCGCCCCTTCCTTGGGACTACATCCCTGCGGGGAGATGCTGTGAATAGTGTGCTCGCCCCCTGCTCACCTGACAGCGTGCTCGTGTTAGTTAGCATGCTCGCCCGCTCCCTTGGGACTACATCCCCGCAGGGATGTAGTCCCAAGGGAGGGGGCGAGCACACTGACTAACCCCCAGCCAGAATGGCTCAGATGATGGGGCAAGCTTACTGAGGAGGAACAGGAAGTGAGAAATTCAGACAAAGAAAAAAAACATTTAGAAGGGAAATCGAAGGAAAAGGTAAGTGAACCAACAATGCACTAGCTTAAAGGAACCTATTTAAAAAATAAAAAACAAACCTTTACAACCCCTTTAAAGACTGGTTTGTGTACACCTCTGGGTCCCTCTGGAGTGCATTAGAGCAATATCAACTTCTGGGTAAATCCTTGGATTCCTTCTCGATGGCCTCGCCATATTCCAGATAAGTGCTACAATTTGTTTTGTTCCAAATTAGTTTTTTAACAAATTTAAACAAATTAGTTAATTCAGAAACATCCAAATGAATGAAAACCGGTTTAAGGAAATTACCGTTGATTAGAAAATTCGTAAATCTGTAAATTTGTAAATTCGAAATTTGAAAATCTGAAAACCAGAAAATTAGAAAATCTGAAATAATTACTAACTATTAAATTATAGATATTGGCATTTCCTTTCAAATTTGGCTGTTAATGATTGCAACAAATACAAATTTAACCAAAGTTAAGAATTATCTGAAATAAGGAATGCTGTAGCTAAACAAATAGAACTTAGTTAATGAATGAATGAATTAATTAATTAATATTATTCATAATAAATCCAGGGACCTCGCCTGTGGAATGCACTACCAACCACCATCCGACTGGAGTCGGACCACTTGGCCTTCAGGAGAAAGATTAAAACCCATCTCTTCTGAGGTCAAGGGGTTCCTTACCCATGAAATGGATACAGCGCCCAGAGGCGATTCAGTTCGCATGTGTTGCGCTTTACAAGTCTCTCTCTCTCTCTCTCTCTCTCTCTCTCTCTCTCTCTCTCTCTCTAAATAACATCAATATTAATAATAACAACTTTTAATTATTATTTAGTATTAATTTGTTCTGTTCCATTTGTTTAGATACGGCATTTATTTTTTCGGATAATTCATAACTTTGGATAAATTTGTATTCATCACTTCACTAAAAGCCAAATTTGAAAGGAAATTCCAACAACTATAATTTAATAGTTAGTTATTATTAGTTAGTTAATTAGTTATTCTCTCTAATTTTCAGATTTTCATTCTTTCGAATGTTCGGCTTTTCTTTCTTATTTTCACATTTTCGAAATTTACGAAATTATGAATTTACGAATTTTCGAATTTATGAATTTACCAATTGCGATCATAACAAACAAAAATGAAAACTAACACATTTTTCAGCAGTGCACATGTCTAGTGCCCAGGCACATCTTGTGTGCACGCCTATGCACAGGAAGTAAATTAACCACACTAGCATGGATCGCCAGCAATGCTAGCGTGGTCAGCTTATTCTCAGGAGGAGGTGCACAGGCAAGATCGACCAGAAATTGCACAACACAAGCAGGGCTCATTAAAATGGCAATATTCACAAACATATTACATCTTTTTAAAGCAGCAGTATAATTTTTTTATTTTTTTTGCTAGGAGGGTTACAAACACTTTAATTATTTTCCTGTTTTTATCTCAGCCTCCGACCCAGCAGCACGAAGTCCCATAAGACGTAACGTGTACGGGAGGAGGATTTGTATATTGGAATATGGAAACTGTTGTTGCTGACTGTAATGCCGCGTACACACGATCATTTTTCGGCATGAAAGAAAACGTTGTTTTTCAGCATGTCCAAAAAACTATATTTTTCCAACTTCATCATTAAAAACGACGTTGCCCACACACCATCAACCACAACAACGCGTACAACGGCACTCTAAAGGGGTAGTTCTATTCGCCTTGGGGCTGCTTTAGCTAATTCCTTGTTAGTAAAAGACGATTCGCGCTTTTCTGTCTGTCACAGCGTGATGAATGTGCTTACTCCATTATGAATGTTAGTTTTACCAGAACTAGCGCTCCCGTCTCATAACTTGCTTCTGAGCATGCGCGGGTTTAAAACGTAGTTTTAGCCCACACACGATCATTTTTTACAACCCGAAAAACTACATTTTTTTTCAGAAGCCGAAAAATTATGTGTAGCCCACACGCGATCATTTTAAATGACGTTTTTAAAAAAGTCGTTTTTTTTCATGCCGAAAAATGATCGTGTGTACGCGGCATTAGGCAACCTGGTCCTCTTACTTCAGTACAGACCTGAAAATTGAAGCTAATGAAGTCAGAACTTCTTATTTATGAAGACAGAGATCAGCAATGGCACCCTCCATGTTTTGTGTGCACAGGTTTCCTGTACAGCGTAGCGAGAGATAATTATTCCGGGTCCCTGCCTTGAGATCGGATGATTTGCATATTAGCCTCCCTACCAGCTTCACAAACTGAGAGAAAATCGTTAACAGGTTCTATTTACAGATCTAAACATTTTGCCTTTAGGAACTATAGAAGAGGATTTATTTAGACAGAAGATCTTCTTTAAAAAGAACTAGAGAAAATGATTCACATTAAAGATTAACTGTAAGCAGATAGAAAAATTCAATTTAAACAGTAAATAAATAATATGTATTACTAAATAAATGATTATTATATATACACTATATTGCCAACAGTACTGGGACACCTGCCTATATACGCAGTCTGTAGGGTTCAATATTGAGTTGGCCCACCTTTGCAACAATAATAGCTTCAACTCTTCTGGGAAGGCCCTTTATATCACCCCCTTCACATTCTTGTCCCCAGCCCCCTTTATATCACCCCTTCACATTCTGGTCCCCAGCCCCCTATATATCACCCCTTCACATTCTTGTCCCCAGCCCCCCTCTTTATATTACCCCCTTCACATTCTTGTCCACATCCCCCTTTAAATCACCCCCTTCACATTCTTTTCCTCAGCCCCCTTTATATCACCCCCTTCACAATCTTGTCCCCAGCCACCCTTTATATCACCCCCTTCACATTCTTGTCCCCAGCCCCCCTGTTTATATTACCCCCTTCACATTCTTGTCCCCAGCCCCCCTTTATATCACCCCCTTCACATTCTTTTCCCCAGCCCCCCTTTATATTACTCCCCTTCATATTCTTGTCCCCAGCCCACCTCACATTCTTGTGCCCAGTCCCATCTTTACAGAACCCCCCTTCACATTACAGTTCCCAGCCCCCCCATATCTCCCACTTAACATTTATGTCCTCGCCCCCCTTTTATATTACCCGCATCCTCTTTCACATTACTTTCTCTAGCCCCTCCTCACATCTCCCCAGGTCTCCCCCCCCACTGTTCATAGCAGTGACATAACCCTCTACCTTGTCCTTCTCTACACAGGGTGGGGGGTGGGAGGCACAGCAGGTCTAGAGCTGACAACGGGAGGAAGGACAGTTCTAGATGTTGGCGGCTAATTGAAAGTTGTCGGCGACTAATTTGAAAGTTCCCGCCTCCCCGGTTGCGGCTCACTCTCTCACCTGGCAGGCCCCCGTCAGCCCGGCACTTACCCTGTGCCAGTCACTGCTGTGGCGGCAGCTTCCCCACTCCATCTTCTCTGTGTACCGGTGGTAAATTCTCCTCCCAGCCAATTGGGTCTCAGGACCCGCTTCCTGATTAGCCAGGTGGAGAAACGGGAAGACATTAACAAATATTATTTTGTGAATGTCACACAATAGGGCAGGCTCAGGGCACAGTGATCTGTGCCCTGGCCCAACCTTTTTTTGAAGCCAATTAGAGCCTCATGCCGGGTACACACGATAATTTTTCGGCTTGTAAAAAACAACTTTTTTTAAAAATGTAATTTATAATGATCGTGTGTGGGCTTCACAGCATTTTTCGGGTTCTGAAAAACGACCAAAAAAAAATTGGAAAATGCTCTATAACGTTTTAAACAATGTCATTTTTAGGGTTGTAAAAAATGGTCCTGTGTGGGCTTTAACGACGTGAAAAACCAGCGCATGCTCAGAATCAAGTTATGAGAAGGGAGCGCTCGTTCGTAATGGTTTGAGTAAGCACATTCATCACGCTGTAACAGACAGAAAAGCGCAAATCGTGTTTTACAAACACGAAATCAGCTAAAGCAGCCCCAAGGGTGGTGTCATCCGCATGGAACTTCCCCTTTATAGTGCCGTTGTACGTGTTGTACGTCACCGCGCTTTGCTAGAGCATTTTTTTAAATGATCGTGTGTGGGTAACGTCGTTTTAATGATGAAGTTGGAAAAAACATATAGATGGATTCAAATAGACCGCCGCATCTTTGCGGCGGCGTAGCGTATCGTATTTACACTACGCCGCCGTAAGTTAGCTAGGCAAGTACTGTATTCACAAAGTACTTGCCTGCTAAGCTACGGTGGCGTAGCGTAAATGCGGCCGGCGTAAGTGCGCCGAATTCAAATTAGGCTGAGGGGGCATGTTTTATGGTAATGGGGGTGACCTGACGTGATTGCCGTTTTTTTACGAACGGCGCATGCGCCGTCCGTGTACATATCCCAGTGTGCATTGCGGCAAAGTACGGCATCAGGCTCATGTGCTTCTAAAAAAAAATACATAGAAATCCATGCGTCTGACACCTGCATGTAGATTAGGGGGCTGGGAGAATGAATTAGGGTGGGGGGGGGGTGGCTTATATAAAAGGAAAAGGTCCATAAGCCACACATCATGAACACATCATGAACCAGACCCATGTGCAAGAAGTGAGATTAATGGCAGCCTCAGCCCGGATATCAGCCAGTCTTTGCTCCCAACGTGTTTCGTTTTACCCCTTGGAGCTTAATCATGGGAATATAACTCATGTACCTGGGTAAATGCATAGCACTATGTTTGACTTCTGTCCATCAATTGACAGTGGAAATGCAGGCCGTTTATGAATGACTCTGTCAGGGAATTCCTGTGAGACGTCTGCATGCACGCAGCAATCTCCATGTAATGGTAACCAGGCGAGCGCATGCGCACAGGAATGTGCTGAAGTGAACTGGTGCGGGCGCAGTGAATGTTGACTGATAGGTGGCACTGATAGGTGGCACTGATAGGCAGCACTGATGGGCACTGATAGGTGGCACTGATGGGCACTAAGAGGCAGAAATGATAGGCACCAATAGGCGGCACTAATGTGCACTGATATGCGGCACTGATGGGTTCGGATAGACAGCAATGAAAGGGGGTACTGATGAGGAGGCACTGATGGATACTAACAGGCATCACTGATGGGCACTGATTGGCAGCACTAGTAGACACTGGTGAGTATCACTGGTGGCCACTGATTGGCAGCACTGGTATGCACTGATGAGTATCACTGGTGGCCACTGATTGGCAGCACTGGTAGGCACTGATGGGCATTACTGGTGGGCACTGACAGGCATCACTGATGGGGCTGCACTGATAATCAGGGCACTGATTATCAGTGCATATGTCCTCACTGAAGAAAGCCACTTATCGACTCTCCTCTCACACCCGCATTTCCTGTTTACACTGTGATCAGCTGTGATTGGACACAGCTGATCACATGGTGAAGAGCCTACGTCATAGGCTCTTTACCGTGATTGGTGATGTGGTGTGTCCAACGGACTTGCCACACTGTGCGTCCCGGGCGCACACAAGCAGCCTATTTTGAAGGACGTCATATGACGTCCAGTCAGGATGGTAACGCTACCGCCCAGCGGTCAAGCCTATATAGGCCGGGCGGGAGGGTGTTAAATTATAACTAAAGGCATGTGTGGATAGAGTGGAGAGGGATTAGAACACCCGTCAGTTTTTATTGCTGTCTGTGCTCCGGTTAGGGAGATTCGCCCTCTCTATTTGTCCTGTTTACCATTATCATTGTAAGTGGAAGTCCCAAATTTTGGGTTGTCCTCAGAAAAGTAATAGAGGGGAAGTCCTGCAATGGGGACACTAGTTCTGATGACCTGGGGGGTCCCCAAGGGATTCCTCTCATTTTCAGGGATTTCCTCTCACCTCCTATTTGCTTATAGGACAGGAAGTGAAGGGAAATCTTCAAAATGGGACACAGATGGCAAAAGAAAATCTGGCAGGGGTTATAACCCTTTGTTACTCTATCCAAAATGTTTTTATTTTTTTTTGCCTATAGCTCTACGTTAAGTAACTTCAACCTGTCAAAAATCTTCAAAAATAGATTTTTCGAGTAATCTTCAGGAATCCATCTTATCTATCTTGTGTCTAAAGATGTTAATATTTATTCACACTGGGAACATACATCCTTGAATCCTGAAGGTTACAGTTCTGTACAGTATTTGAGTATACCTTCAACAAACACGTGTATTGATTTAGCCCTCACATCACACATCTCCTTCACAATTGCTGCTTTTCGCCATCTATTATTTGCCACAAAAATTGTCAAGGATCCGAGGTCTTTTTTGTATGTTTTTTGAATAGGCAGCGTCCATCTTGCTCAATACAAAATTGATTTGTTCTTATTTAACTCTGCCCAATAATTAAGGAGGAATTTATTGAATCTTTCGAAGGTTTTCTTCCACTTATATGACTCTTCTAACTGCAATGAAACAATGAATAGGATAAAAAAAAATTGTATCAATGACATGCACTTAGAAACAGACTCGTCTTCTCGATCGATGACGCTTTCAAGGTTTCTGGGTACGTCGATGACTTTTCTCCCAGGTTAAGTATGACTAACGGTTCTCCCAATGACTGGGGTGAAATATTTAAAGACAGTAATGATGAAATCAGACGAGCCATAGATTGTAGTTTTGTTCTGAGGACAAGCCTTCTGGAATATTTAATGTAGTTTTTAGAGAATGGATATTCAGAGCAAAGATTTATACGTGGCTTTCCTTATCCACTTAAGGACCCAGACTTTTTCTGCCATTTGTTGTTTACAAGTAAAAAAAAACAGTATTGTTTGCTAGATTGCCCCCCTGCCAATCCAAATTGGGGATTGGTCAGGGTTTCTTAGCATACCCCAGATGGCTCCACCTTCCCTCTCCACCTCTCTTTGCAGAAAGTACCAGAACATTCTGTAAAGAAGTGGGAGGTCATAGTGACACCACATGTGAGTCACCCAACACTACTCTGAGCCACTCCCAACCAGGGGCGGATCCAGAGTCTATTCTCGGGAGGGGCACTGCCAGAAAATACGCTTTTTTGTGGGCTATTTAACGGGGAAATTGCTGGTGTTGGCACTTCAATCATCCTGGCACCATGGTTGTTATGGTGTCAGGATGATTGAAGTGCATTATTTCTATTATTACATTGTAATATAAAATGAAATAGTTCAACTCACCATAATGCAGAATCAGTGGGAGCCCCGAGTGTGTCACTTGCCATGTCACCTGCTACACATTGCATTGTCACTTGCCACATCACCTGCCACATGTTGCGGATTGTCACTTGCCACACGTTGTTTTATCACTAGTCACGGAGTTTCCTAAAGTAGCCGAACATGTAGAGCTGCGCGTCAGCTCTATACGGCGCCTGCGCAGTCAGCTCTACACGTCTCCTAGTTGGTGCACAGGCGCCGTGTAGAGCTAACTCACATGTTCGGCTACTTTTGGAAACTCCGTGACTCTTGTGACGCGCCTACGCAATACGGGGGGGGCCTTATCCGCTGGGGGGAACTTTTTCTGAAGGACATCAATCATCTGGGCGAACTCTCAGATTACATTGCGGCTCAGCATAGAAACGCCAGAAGCCGGATTGAAAATAGCGATAATATGGTATGTGCAGCCTAAAATAAAAATAAAAGTGCCTACTATACATGTTAGAAGTATAAAGAATTTGGTCTTATATAGATTTTTTTTTGGGTGAACCTCCGCTTTAAGGACCCAGCCTTTTTCTGACATTTGTTGTTTACAAGTAAAACAAAAATCTGTATTTTTTGCTAAAAATGTACTTAGAACCCACAAACTTTATATATATTTTTAGCAGAGATCCTAGAGAATAAAGAGGGGGGCCCCTCTCCCACCGGCGATAAAAAGTGATCGTGTGGCGAATCGGCCACAGAGACCACTATTATCAGAAACTGGACCGCCGACTGAGGAGGAGGATACCCTCCAGGACACCCCAGCACCCCTTGCAATTACATACATTCAGGTCTGAAGGTACCAAAACTGCGCTCCCTTGATTTCCTGCTGGAAAAATGTCTGGTTTCCAATAAAGGAGCACTCTTCTCTCATGTTGAAGGCCTACACTCAGAAGCTGTTCATACCCCTTTGAAGAATCACTGAGAGAGATAAGCTTCATGTGATTTGCCTTGATCTCTTCATGCTACACTTTATGGCCAAACATTTGTGGATACCTGACCCCACATCTTTATGAGCTTTTACGACATCCCAATCCAAAACCATGAATGGAGTTGCCATCTCTCACATCCTTTGCTGCCTACCCACCTTTGTGGCTATAACAGTGTCCACTCTTCTGGGCAGGTTTTTCACAAGATTTTGGAGTGTCTGTTGAATTTTGTGCCCATTTCGACAAAAAAAAAGTAGGGTTGAGATCAGGACTAAGTTCCTTCACATCAATCTCAACAGACCATGTCTTTATGGTACTGGCTTTGTGCACAGGGGTACAGAAAATGGCCTTACCAAAAATGTTTCCATTAGATAGGATAATCATAAATGTCTAAAATTTCTTTCTATTCTGTGGATTTAAAGTGGTTGTAAACCCTTTACAACCACTTTAACCTACAGGTAAGCCTAGATTACAGCTTACATGTAGGTGCTTGAAATATCTCCCAGACCTGCACGGTCTAGGAGATATTTGCAAATCGCCGTAAGGCGATTTCTTCTGCGCAAGCGACGGAGTTAGAAACGGCATGCTGTGCCGTTTCTAATACGGGTCATGCCATGAGTGGAGGCTCCCGCGCAACGTCAAACGACTCCTGCCACTCACAGAGTTCGCGGCCCCAGAAGGAAGAGGGGTGAAGAATGGATGCTCACTATTCGCGAGGAGGAAGACGGGGACATTGCGGGCTTCTCCTGCAGGTAAGTGTCACAAAATGGGCTACTATGCGATGCATAGTAGCCCATTATGTTTTACCTTTGGAGGGAAACAAAGCGGAAGTAACACCCATCAGGGTTTACTTCCTCTTTAACAGCGACCCTCAATAGAATTACCTGAATTCAGTGTTTGGGAAGAGTGGCCATATAGTGTATCTATGTCAGCCTTTCTCAATCATTTTAACACAGAGGAACCCTTTAACCACTTGTCCACCAGGCCTATTTTGGCACGTCTCTCCTTCATGTAAAAATCCAATTTTTTTTTGCTACAAAATTAATCAGAACCCCCAAACATTATATATTTTTTTTAGCAGACACCCTAGGGAATAAAATGGCGGTCATTGCAACTTTTTTTTCGCATGGTGTTTGCGCAATCATTTTTCAAACGCCTTTTTTGGGGGAAAAAAAGGTTTCATGAATTAAAAAATAACAAAACAGTAACGTTAGCCCAATTTTATTGTATAATGTGAAAGATGATGTTACGCCAAGTAAATAGATACCTAACATGTCACACTTTAAAATTGCGCACACTCATGGAATGGCGCCAAACTTCGGTACTTAAAAATCTCCATAGGCAACGCTTTAATTTTTTTTACAGGTTACTATTTTCGAGTTACAGAGGAGGTCTAGTGCTAGAATTGTTGCTCACGCACTAACGCATGCGGCGATACCTCACATGTGGGGTTTGAACGGCGTTTACGTATGTGGGCGGGACTTACATGCGTGTACACTTCTGGGCGCGAGCTACCAGGGACAGGGCATTTTAAATAATTTTTTCTTTTTCATTTTATCTTGATTTTACTTAATTTTTTTTTTTTACACTTTTTAAAATAAAAATAAAAATTTTGATCACTTTTATTCCTATTACAAGGAATATAAACATCCCTTGTAAAAGGAATCACTGTGACAGGTCCTCTTTTTGGAGAGATGTGGGGTCAATAAGACCCCACATCTCTCCTCCAGGCTTGAAAGCATGAAATTGTGAAAAAAATTCACCGATCTAATGCCGACAGCCGCGATTGCGGCTTTGTTTACTTCCGGGTACCCGGGCGTGACTCTATGGCCGGGTACTAACGAGCAAACATGTACGATGAAAGCGGTCTGTCGGACCGTTTTCACCATACATGCCTGCCAGAGGGCTTCTGTACGATGGTTGTACTAACCATCGTACAGAAGTCCGTGCGTAAACACTACGCGGGGCGTGTCCGCGTCGTCGCAGCGACGATGACGCGACGACGACGTGGGCGGGCCTGCCATTTAAAGGCTTCCACGCATGCGTCAAAGTCATTCGACGCATGCGAGGGACGGCGGGCGCTCGGACATGTACGGTAGGTCTGTACTGACGACCGTACATGTCCGAGCGGGCAGGATTCCAGCGGACGGTTTTAAAACACGTCCAGGAATATTTGTCCGCTGGGAAAAGGCCCGGCGGGCAAATGTTTGCTGGAATTCGGCCCGCTCGCGCCTACACACGACCGAACATGTATGCTGAAACTGGCCCGCGGACCAGTTTCAGCATACATGTTTGGTCGTGTGTACGGGGCCTATGACCTCCGACGGTCATAGGGAAAAGGGAGTAGCCGCTCCAGGTGGGAACCCAGATGAATGTCCTCCGTTGCAGACAACTCAGGTGCATGCACTTTTTAAAGCAGGAACAAAGATTGTCTCTGGACATCCGCACTCTGAAAAAATTGTAGCCTTTATTAAAAAAAGGACAGCACTACAAATCACAGCAACATAAAATAAAATCCGACTACTGACGCGTTTTGCACTGAAACTAGTGCTTAGTCATAGCTGGTCATAGAGATTACTGGTGACCATCTGGTCACCAGTCATCTCTATCGTCGTGAGCCAGCGCCGGCCGATTCGTTCTCCGGGCCCCCCGATGGCACGGGAGAGCCCGGAGAAGCACCGGATGGCGACGGGAGGGGGGACGTCCACTCCCGCTGCCTATAAGAATGATCAAGCAGTGGAACTGCCGCTATGATTGTTCTTATCGTGCAGAGAATCGCCGGCAGAAGACAGGGATATCTGAATGATGCCTGTAGCTGCACCCATCATTCAGATATCACCGCACAAAGTCGAGGACGTCATATGATGTCCTCAATAGGCATAACTTTCTGGTCTCAGGGAACCCCTGCTAATAATTTACAATATCTATAACTCATGATGCATTAGTGTGATGGTCGGTGGGAAGAATGCTTCTTACACTTGTGGTCATTGGGAAGAATTCCTCCCTTACAGATAGCTAAAAAGATCAATGGTCACTGGGAACTTATCTGAGAGGCAGATATTTCTCATTGCTTGAGGAACCCCTGGCAACCTCTGGAAGAACCCTAGGCTTCCATGGACCCCTGTTGATAAATCCTGATCCAGTGAAATTACATGATCTTCCTCCAAGAGGTTGATGCACCTTTTATCACATCAAAGCACTTTCTACAATTTTCCATTCTAAAACAATGAAGCAATTATGATATGAGCAAAGTCATTACAACACCATTACACACCATGCTTCCTGATGACGTAATACACGAAACGTACGTCGAGGCGCAACCTGGTCACGCACAGTCACGAACTTCCGGTCCAGCTGGTCTCTGGTGGTGGAGCGCATGCCAGACCTTCCAGCGACGGGGGCCATCTCTCCTTACGGATACACACTCAGCAGCCTCAGTGCCAGGATACAGGCACTGCAAATAGTAAGGAGCCATTTGGCATTTTTGTTTTTAAGTTCATTTTAATAAAACAGAATTACACTATTGCGTTCCTTCCTCTTTTTCATCCTATATCCTATGGTTTTGCTACTGGAATATGGTCGTTTGATAAGGAATCCCTGATTTGCATGGAGCAATACACTTTATGTAACTGACCTCTTTCTAACCAAAAGGGTCAACAACTGTTGGTAAGGTGCCATCCATATTCTGAGCACATTGGGTGATCCTTTGTTTGTAGCGGGTGAAGGTGGACACTTTACACAGCGGATTTGTTTGCAGCACGCAATATTATATTTATTTATACTACCGAGGACTTTTGAACAAGGATTGGTGGAATCACTGGGATACTGCACTTTTATTTGCATTGGCCCAGATTCCAGAAGCAATTGCGCCTGTGTAACCATAGGTTACGCAGCGCAATTGCTTACTTGCTCCGGCGTTACGAATGCTCCTGATTCAGGAACATCGTAACGCCGACTGCAGCCTAAAATCTGCGTGGCATAAGTCTCTTATGCCACGCTGATTTTAGGCTGCATTCTTGCGTTGACCGCTAGGGGGCGCTCCCATTGTGATCAGCGTATAGTATGAAAATTGCATACTAACACCGATTCACAATTGTTGCGCGGGCCCTGCGTACGCAAGTTACGTTGTTTCCGTACGGCGTGCTTAGCGTAAGGCTGCTCCTGCTAATAGCAGGCGCAGCCAATGCTAAGGATACCCGTCGTTCCCGCGTCGCAAAATTTTAAATCTACGTTGTTTGCATAAGTGATTCGTGAATGGCGCTGGACGCCATTCACGTTCACTTTGAAGCAAATGACGTCCTTGCGACGTCATTTGCCGCAATGCACGTCGGGAAAGTTTCCCGACGGAGCATGCGCTCTACGCTCGGCGCGGGAGCGCGCCTAATTTAAATGATTCCCGCCCCCGGCGGGATCATTTACATTGCGCGCGCTTACGCCGGGCAATTTTGCCGGCGCGCCCTCGCAATTAACGGAGCTACTACTCCGTGAATCGAGGGCAGCGCAAAATATTTGCGGGGGCGCAGGGCAAAATCGTTGCCCTGCGCCTCCGCAAATAGAGCGCAAATGTACCTGAATCTGGGCCATTATCACTATATGTTGAGTTTATGTATGGACATTCATTCACTTCATGTGACTATCACAAGTCATCTTATATTTATTGATTTATGTAATTTACACTGTATGTATGATTTATAGCACTATCTTTTAACTTTCACTTAGCGCCCCCTACCCTCCAATTTGTCACAATTTATCATTAAAGTCATTACAAGCAAAGCAAAAATAATAATTGTTTGATATCACACCCGGTGAAATAGATCTTGCCGACACATCAAATCTTCAACTGCTTCCAAACTTTTTATATTTCAGGCAATTACGTTTTTTCTCCTCTCTGGTGAATTGAGTTTCATTGTAATATATATCATAACGTCCTACACATTTTTTTTTTTTTTCATTCCTGGCTCATGTGGTTGCTGACCCATCAGGGGAATTAAGGACATATTCTTTATGGATTCTGCTCATCGTCTTTGACTTGCTTGTCTATGGTTTAGATCCCACCGAGAGATCAAAAGAACACTGACATCACTGTGGTCCCAGTTTTCTCATAATTCATTTCTGCCACCAATTGAAAAAAAAAAAAAAAAAACTACCAGAGCACCGTTGTCTGCAGAACTTGGTCCTCATTATATTTTGGGCAATACTTTTCACTTGGAATGTTAAAGTAGCTTTAGATCCGTGTCACGCTGTGCAGGCTCATTCCTCTGCTACAGCGAGCTCTCTTGATAACTTTCTTCCAGGATTCTGAAACACAGCCAAGAATGTAGCAGAATATGATTGATACTTATCATTCTTCCATCAGTGATGAGCTGCATTCAGAAATATATGTACACTGGTACAAAAAAAGATACAGATTTGTATTTAAAGGTATACTGCAGCCAGACATTTAGGCCCAGATTCTTAGAGGAGATACGACGACGTATCTCCAGATACGCCGTCGTATCTCTGCGTCCGGCCGGTCGTATCTGTGCGCCTGATTCTTAGAATCAGTTACGCATATATCTGTTAGATCCGACAGTTGTAAGTCTCTTACGCCGTCGGATCGTAACTGCATTTTTAGGGGCGTGTACGCTGATTTACGCGTCTAAATATGTAAATGAGCTAGATACACGAATTCCCGAATGTACTTCTCATCCTCGGACTCAGTTTCCCAGCAGACACTGGGAAACTGAGTCTGAGGATGAGAGGACATCCGTGATAGGCTGCTGGGAGACGCCTATCACGGAATGGGACCAGGAGGAGACCGCGACCTTTAAACATCCAGGCACCTTTCACCTACTGTATAGGGACTAACGCCACTGGGCCTCCAAATATACACAGCAATGGTGCTCCAAAACCCCCCTTTGTGAAATAGCCCAGAATTTCCTGAGTTATTGACACTAGGACTGTCCATATTGGATCTACTGGAGCAACTTTTGGGTCTTTTATTAAAAAACCATCCCACATCGGGATTTCCTGTGCTCTTGGACACCCATAGCTACGCATATTAAAATTGGAGGGGATCTTACTCTGAGCCCAAGGGAAGGGGAAGATCTACGACACCAAGGGACTACTCTACTCGTTTTTTATAAACGATTGAGAACCTACAACCATACACTCCTGTGGCCCCTGATGATGGTCTTTTGCTTGTTCACAAGGCCAGAAACGCGTCTGACATTTTTTACCGCCCCCTGAAGAGTGTTTTTATTCTTTATGTTGTTTTACACTGGGTACTTTTTTGTTCTAATTTTTCTTTCTTTGTACACGGGGCACACTTCCATCCCTGGTGTTATTTATCTGTATGTTTGTTTAAAAGTTGTACCTGCTCCAGTGCATATACACCTTGATATTCAAGGTTTACTCTTTGAACAAGAGTCAACCTAATTTTGCTTGATCCACCCAATAAATATTTTTTCTCATCCAATTTGGAGTTTGGCCTTAAAAGTCCCATTCTGGGGGTATCCTTTCTTTCTTCACATTACCAGGGATGTGGCCATTCCTCTAGTTTATGGATCTATGAACTCCTTTCTATATAGACCTTTAAACAATGGACGCCTGAAGCCTGACAAGATTTTCAAGTTCACTTACTCGAGTATAAGCCGAGGGGTGTATTTTTAGCCCTAAAAAAAGAGCTGAAAAACTTGGCTTATACTCGAGTATATACGGTAGTCCCTCTTCTGCTGTTACACTATACTCAGGTGTTTTGCTGGCTGCCAGATATTGGTAGCAATTAGCTTGTTCCTGCTCATTGATCATGTTCTCTGTCTTGTATGGGTAACTCTGTTGCTTTCTACTCCCCGTTGTTTGTGATCCCAGTTTTGGTGCCACCTTCCTATATGTTCCTGTTCCTCCAGTTTTTCCTTGCTTTCCTGTGTTCCCCATTTGTAAATATTGTACTGTATAGTTAGTTTGACAGTTAAGATTTCTATTATTTTTTCGGTCATTTAGTTAGGTATTTTGTCACTGGGTTTTTGGTTCACGTGTATGTTTATTTTTTTGTTTGCTTTTTGCTGGTGTTGGGATGTCTTTGTTTTTAAATTCACATATCCAGTAGATATATACACAGCAGGTAAAATAAGTACAGTAAAACCTTGGTTTGAGAGTAACTTGGTTTGAGAGTGTAACGGTCAGGGGTTAACACTGTTTACGATATTCCATTCCACCAACCCACAACAGCTCCTCGACACTCCACAATCCAGCAGACAGGACCAATTGGATTTCCCCTGGAAGAATGAGACACAAGCTCTGTTCTCCGGTTCCAAACAAATGAATACTTAAATGGTAAACTCAGCTCTTCTTATACAGTTAGCAACCAAATATGGACAATGACTCAACTCCACCCACAACATGACACAAGGAACTTCAATACACATTTCTTTAGATAATGACATTCAGATAATCTACATGAACTAATTACTAGTCATTACCCAGACGTTCTGACTCCGCGATAGGCTATTCTCACCTGATACACAATACACATTCCTTTAGTGAACATAAGTCAGACATCTGACCTTTAGAGTGTGTTAACTCACAACACATATTAGCATCAATAGAACTTCACACAATGAAAGGTTCTTGAGAGGCAGACTTAATTAGCACAATAGAATATCTTAGGAGCCAGACTCAATTAACACCTCAACAGTATGTGTCCCAACATTGAATGAGTCATTCTATTGACCGGTTGTAATTAGTTCTAGACATTAAGGAATATATTGTGGATTACTGTTCCATGCTAAAACAATCCAACATATGTCCATTATTTCCTGCAATACATGAATTATCATTACTGTCCCATCTCATGTAATCCGAGATATCATTTCTCAGTCATCCTATGCCCCTATTGGGCATAGGATGACCCTAGACCCAAGAGTCATTAGTGAAGCTGGCACAGGAGTACCCCACATCCTTCAAAAGTCTCTGGGTATCACGGGCCATTCCGTTACAGAGAGCATTTTGCAAAACAAGCAAAATGTTATAATACATTTTTGCAAAGGGAAAGCGATACCAGCTGTGGATAAGGTGCTGCACACCTTAGAACTTTTGAGAAAAAATAAATTACTCCTATGGGTTTTTAGTCATGTATGTCACGTAAAAAAAATATTATTTCTAACGAAGGCAGTTCGCGTATATGCAGTGCGAATTTGATCCGGTTCAAAAAAGGGTCCTGTTCGAGTTTAGTGCGGTACGAATTTCAGCTCCATAGACTTCTATGGGACTGGGTTGAAATTGAAGTCCAGTGATAATATCACTGCAAAAAAAAGTGCCTAGATTTTATGGAAAATAAAATCGCAGATATGACCACTCCTATCACAAATTCCCACTAAATTCACATTGAAATCGCACATGGCAAGCATAAATCGCAATGTGAATTTGTTTAAAATTTGCACCGAATTTGCAGCTCATAAGTGTGAAACAGCAGTGAAGGAAACATGGTAAATAGCGACATCTCGTTTGCACATTGAGCTGCTTATGTTGGTTTGTAAACTTTAATGACAGGTTTTCTTTAATATAGTACTTGACCACATACCGCAGCATGAAGGATTATCGAGCTGCGAGTCCTTTCATTTTTGACAAAAGGAGGAAAATGAAAGATGTGTTCGTGAAATGAAATTTTAGATTATTATCCTGGAGAATAATGAGGCTCCACTGCTTGGCATATTTGGCTAAGTACCCCCTGAGTTTTTCCAGTCTTTAGATCAAAGAATTATTTCTGGAAGCAGAAGATGTGTGAATATATTACTTATTCAGAAGTATTTCCTTTGTAACCTAGGTATACCGAGTAAATAATTTAGAATGTCAACAAAGGAGACCTTCAACTAGCCCATGATGTTCTTTTTAATGGGATGATAGCATTTCAAAAACAGCCTTTTCTCCTCGTAATATTGTCACATATTATTGATTATCCGCAGAACAGAGGGGATGCGTCAAAGTCTTAAAAGGTTTTCTAGGCAGATTTCATTCCTAATGAAGATGTTGCAACCTTCTCAGTGGGCTATCTAGCCGCGGGAAGCCTTTTCATCAGATTACACGAGAAAGAGACTTTTACAAGCTTAAAGTGTATCTAAACCCAAACACTGAAATCAAATTCTGATCTTGGATGTGTTCTTTTAATGTTAAAAAAGTTTATCTTCCTTTCAAAGTTATGACAGGGCAACTCCCCCCCCCCCCCACATGCCAAACCTTACCTATGTCTCTACATTCTAGCCTTAATCAAACTTCGGGAGTCTCCGTTCGCAGTTGAAGCCAGTTGTGGGGAAACGCGTTGGGTGGAGCTATTCCTACGCCATCATACTCATATACTCCAGCCCTTTGGTTTGATCCATGGCTGTGTTATATAAATAATTAATTTTATATTTTTATATATATATATTTTTTTTGTGGTGCTGTTTTTTCTACCCTCCTATTTTTCTGAATCCCAACTTTCTGGATGAAGTGACTTGCTGTGTTTTTTTTATGGATGGTACTTGCTGTGATGTTTTAAGTGACTTTTAATACATTTTTGGATTTACTACACTATGAGGATCTTTTTTTCCCACCGTTTCTGCAGAGTCTATGTATTCAGAAACTAGTGTCCGACATCCTTCAAGCTGAATCTGACTACCGTCTTCTGTGCTATTTGGCCGGGAAAGATAGTTGAAGTTTCTTCCTCCATCCTGCAAGATAGAAGCACCCCTCCCCAAGTTAAGTGATTCTACATCGGAGCCGGCAGGCTGATGCACATGCCCTTCTGACCTCCTTAATACCGGGGTTCAACAATTCGGTAAGAGTCAGTATTTTCATTACTTCGATTGAATGTAAAAATTCAAGTTGCTTCAAGATGTCGGGTTGAAATTTGCAGCAATTAATGAACTATTGCTTGGAAGCGTCTGGCTGTCAGGAAGTTTTCAGTTCATATCGTTTCTGTTGGGACTTTCATTATTCCAATTATCCATTCCCCTTTTTATTCATATATTGATTGGGACAAATTTTTTCCAGACATTGTTTTTTGATTTATTTGGCACAGGGTATACATTGATATACTCTATTCGTGTATGGTTTTTCATCACCATTTATGATTTTGATTTAGGGTTATGCACCCTTTGTGTTTGCACAGATAACGTTTGGGGTTGAGCGCCAATTTTTTTGTATGTATGTCTTGTGAGGTTTAAGTGCCAAATTCTCAAAAGAGATACGACGGAGTAACTGCTGTTACTCCGTCGTATCCCTGGTCCTAACTATGGAACTGATCCACAGAATCAGTTTCCCATAGTTAGGACGAAGATCCGACATGTGTAATTGAATTACACTGTCGGATCTTAGGATGCAGTACCGCATCTGCCGCTGGGGGCATTTCGCGTCGAAATGCCGCCTCGGGTATGCAAATTAGGACTTACGGAGATCCACGAAGCTTTTCAGCTTCGTTTTTTCTCCGTAAGTTTTATTTTGCAAACGCAAAATTAGGGCTGCTTTTACAAGGTGTAAACTGTTGACACCTTGTAAAAACAGACCTTTCTTGCTCGCGACGCGATTTTTTTTAAATTTAATTTTTTTTTTTGGCGCCGTATCTTTTTTTTTTACCCGACGCAACTTTATTGTCCCGTCGCAATCCACAAAGCCCGACGTAACGTAATTTTGCGCTATGCACGTCGGGAAAATGACGTCACGAGCATGCGCAGTACGGCCGGCGCGGGAGCGCGCCTCATTTAAATGGTAATCGCCCCCCTGGAGAAGAGGAACGCCTTGCGCCGGCCGGATTTAAGTTACACCGCTCAAAATTTCTAGGTATGTGCTTTGTGGATCGGGCACTTAGTTAGAGATTTTGCGGCGGTGTAACTTAAATGGAAAAAGTTACGTTGCGCCAGGTTTTTGAGGATTAGGCCCAAAGTATTTAAGCTTTGAATAGGCAGCAACTTCCCCTTATTTATTACTACCTAAAATATTTGTATCCTCTATTTTTAGAGGTCCTACACAATTTTTGTCTTCACTTAAGAGTGGGTTTAGCGCAGAGTTGTTTTCTTTTTTTGTTTCCTCTACGTTCTAGCCTTACTCAAACTTTTAACCTGGAGGAATCCTTGAAATAATGTTCAGCTCCTCGGAAGCGAAAATTCATAACTACGTTCATGGTTAGGGATGAACTTAAGGGTTGATCGGAACATGGGTTTGGACCAAACCTTGGCTGTCCAGGCCTTCAAAGGTCAAAAAGATGAATCTTCCTTTAAAAGTTATTTTGTGGTAATCCCCCACGCCAAACTTTACTTATGCCCCTACTATCTAGTTCAGCCTGACTCAAACTTTTTACCCTGGAGGAACTCTTGTAACAATTTTTAGCTCCTAGGTCGGGAACTTGAACCGGACAGCTGTATAACTTCCAAAGGGATCCCGGGAACACAGATTGACACACTCACAAGATGAGGTAAAAAAAATATGTCTGTTTGAGGCTGGGTTCACACTACTACACTACTTTCATCCTACTTTGCTCTGTGTTCAATGTTTCCCTATGAGAGTGTCTTGTAGCGTCCTACACAAGTTGGTCCGACTTTGAAAATGCTCCCTGTACTACTTTTGGTCCTACATTGATCCTACTTCAGGCCCATTGAATATCATTGAAGTCGGACCAAAGTAGTATCCTGTTAATGAAAGTAGGATGGATGTAGGACCAATGTAGGATAAATGTAGGACCAATGTAGCAGAGCAAAGTAGGATGAAAGTAGTGTAGTAGTGTGAACCCAGCCTGATAAGGGAAATGTCCCTTGGCTTCATACAAAATAAAATAATTATGGATTTCAATATATTAGGGTTTAGTTACAGAGAAAAAGGATGGCAATTCTAAGAAAAGGAGTTTACTTCCATATGATGTGTAGCTCGAGTGTTGTTCAGCTGGCTGGAGGAGACGAAGAGATGTCGGAGTACAGCTTGGCTCAGAAGGGACCTTTGAAGCTAAAAGGGGCCGGGGAGCTGAGTGTAGGCAAGAAAAAGAAAAAGAAAAACCAAGACAAAAACAAACTCGTACAGCAAATGATGACTAGCAAGAAAAATGAGGAGGAAAAAAAAGAAGCCGGCTTTAGATAAAAGAACACCAGCTCAGATTGCTTTTGAAAAAATGCAGGAAAAAAGACAAATGAAAAGAATTTTGAAGAAAGCTACAAAAACACACAAACAAAGAGTCGAGGACTTTAATCGTCACCTGGACATACTGATGGAGAATTAAGACATCCCAAAAGTTAGCTGGACAAAATAAGATTGTTTTTATTTTATTATGTAACTTCTATATTGTATTTACTTTTTACCATTTGCATCCATGTAAATAAAAGAAATTGCGGGAAAAAAAAAAGTACAAGCTCGAATGTTCTCACAACAAACCAGCCACACTTAAAGCGGGAGTTCCCCCCGAATTTTTTTTTTTAACATTAGATTGATGCTCACTTTGTCAAGGGGAATCGGGTAGTTTTTTTAAAATCGAAGCAGTACTTACCGTTTTAGAGAGTGATCTTCTCCGCCGCTTCCGGGTATGGTCTTCGGGACTGGGCGTTCCTATTTTATCGACAGGCTTCGGACGGTCGCATACATCACGTCACGAGTAGTCGAAAGAAGCCGGACGTCGGTGCGGCTCTATACGGCGCCTGCGCACCGACGTTCGGCTACTTTGGGAAAATCGTGACGCGATGTATGCGACCGTCGGAAGCCTGTCAATCAAATAGGAACGCCCAGTCCCGAAGACCATACCCGGAAGCGGCGGAGAAGATCGCTCTCTAAAACGGTAAGTACTGCTTCGATTTTAAAAAAACTACCCGATTCCCCTTCACAAAGTGAGCCTCAATCTAATGTTAAAAATTTACTTTTCGGGTGAACCTCCACTTTAATCTATTAGCCTAAACATTTCTAGCAAGTAAACACATTCCAAGACAAACTCAGATAATAGGAATAACATGGAAATATACAGAACAGAAACAGCATAGAAACATCATTAACCCTTCACTAGGAAGCCCCTATGAAAATAGATTTCTATGTTTATGGATAGGGATGAGCTTAAAGTGGATGTAAACCCATTTTCATGCTTTCCTAACAACTGCCATAGTAGATATCTATAAGGATATATATGCCTCCTGCATATACCTTTCAAATGTCTCCCCTCTGTCTGTTATGATTTCCGAAAAACTGCAGAATCTGTGGGTGGGTCTGTTGTCCGGAGCTCGGTGGGTGGAGTCGTGATGTCAATAGACTGCCCGCCCTCATCTACACTCCCCTTGTCAATATGCATTTTCTGCCCCCTGGCTAGTTGATTGGCCAGCTGCCCGCCCACCCGCAAACCGCACCAACCACCCGCCCGCAAACTGCTCCGTCCAGCCCGATCGCTCACTCACCCGCCCACCGGAAGCCCGCGGAGCCACCCGCTCTTGCTTGCCCGCGGAGTCGCTCACAGAGACGCCCGCTCTCCCAACTGCCCATAAATTGCCCCGTTGCCCCCCTGGATTCACCCCTGGTTGAATGAATAAATGAATGAAAACTTATATAGCGCAGCACATGCGAATTTAATCGCCTCTGGGCGCTTGTTGTTCCTGTCTCCTTTGGTATCAAAAGAGATGATATCCAAGTACGTTCCATGAGCAGCTTCCTGGCTGATGAATGCAAATGTTCCTCCAGTATTTTTTGATAACATACTGCATTCATCTTGCCATCAATTTTTACCAAATTTCCTGTGATCCACTTATGAGCACAACTGTATGTGTACAATAGACATGTCCACAGCAAAAATTTTCATTTATTTCTGTTTCGTTTCTGTTTGTTTATCGTGATTCGTAACGAGTAGTAATTTCGTAAGACGTTAGTTATCGTATTCATACTTTTTAGCTTTTCCGTTTCCGTTTTTTTCTGTTAGTTTATTTTTCGTTGAATCGAGATTAGTATTTTCGTTATATTTTGTATTCTGCCGCGTTCGTATTTTTAAAATGATTTTATTCGTTCCTTCGTTTTTACGTTGGTTTAATTTTCGTTGTTTTGCTATTCGTATTTACATTATATTTTCCATCATGCCGCGTTCGTATTTTCGTAAGAAATATATTTTCGTTGCTTTATGATCATTCGTATTTTTGTGTCTAATTTCCTTTGATTGTAAAAACGTACTTTTGTAGATTTTATTGCATTCGTAATTCTGTTAGAATACATTTTACGTTTATTCGACACACTACTCGTCGTAATTTTGTAATTCGTACTTTACTGCGATTGACTTGACTGTCTTAGCACACACACCCTGTCTAGAATGAAGTCTGACGTAGAAGAAAACCAAAATATGTCAGATATTACAAATACAAATCTAGAAATGAGATGCACTGCAGTCTAACACAGAAAAAGACACAAGGAGCCAGGAGGTAATGAGAAAGAAGCTCATTGGGGGAAGGAACAAACCTCTTCAGAGGAAAGGGACAGCGCTCAGTGGCTATTGGTCAATGTCCAGAAATATTTCAGTACTAACGAAAGCTAATTTGCATTATTTCGTATTTTCGTTGTTTTCATTTCCGTTTTCCAAAGATTCATAATTTATTTTTCGTTAGTTTTGATTTTCGTTTTTTATTCTTTGTTCGGCATTTCGGTCGTTTTCTTTTCGATCTTCGAATGTTAGTAAGTTTGCATTTTCATTCATTTTGTTTTTCGTAATTTTTTTTTTTTTTTGGGTTCTGTATTTTCGTTGTTTCTATGTTTTCGTTTCTTTCTTCTTTCGTATCTTCGTTGTTTTCCATATTCGTTATTTTGAAAATATCGTTATTCGTTATTAATTGCGCTAAACCGTTCGTTCATTCGTATGTTAAGGAATCAACTAAAATAACGAAAATTGACGGAAAACGTATTCGCAACTAAAAAAATTGCACATGTCTAATGTACAATAAAGGTCCTGAAGAAGCAGTAAACTTCACGTGCAGATCAATCAATACATAGATGGTATTATTGTCTTAAATGTCGCAATTGTGTGACTATAGAGCCAATGTTGTAACATGACAAAATGTTGAAAATTTCAAGGGGTAGAAATAATTTTTTTCAAGACTCTGTAAATGAATTACAAAATAAATGAAATAAAAAATCAATTATTAAAGGAACAAATAAATAAATTAATTAATACACTAATTATGAAATAAATGAGCATAAAAAGAATGAATAAATAAACGATTGGGTAAGTGGATTGAAACAAGCTTTAATACTCAGAAAAAAAAAGAAAAAAAAACACAAATAAAAAAATAATAATAGTAGAATAATAATAATAATAATAATAATAATAATAATAATAATAATAATAATAATAATAATATCAATAGAAAAAAATAGGCAGAATCGATGAACCACTTAGTCTTTTTTTTATTTTTTTAAAAAATGAACAAATAAAATGAAATAGTTAATAAATTAATAAACTTAACTTTTGTACCTAAGCATTTATTGGTAATGCTTAACCGCTTCCCGACCGCCGCATGTAGATATACATCGGCAGAATGGCACGTACAGGCACATTGGCGTACCTGTTACGTCCCTGCCTTTCCGCGGGTCGGGGGTCCGATCGGGACCCCCCCCCCCCCCCCCGCGCTACATGTGGCGGTCGGATTCCCTCGGGGAGCGATCCGGGACGACGGCGCGGCTATTAGTTTCTAGCCGCTCCGTCGCGATCGCTCCCCGGAGCTGAAGAACAGGGAGAGCCGTATGTAAACACGGCTTCCCCGTGCTTCACTGTGGCGGCGTATCGATCAAGTCGAGTCATCCCTTTTATAGGGAGACTCGATCGATGACGTCAGTCCTACAGCCACACCCCCCTACAGTTGTAAACACACACTAGGTGAACACTAAATCCTACAGCGCCCCCTTGTGTTTAACTCCCAAACTGCAACTGTCATTTTTACAATAAACAATGCAATTTAAATGCATTTTTTGCTGTGAAAATGATAATGGTCCCAAAAATGTGTCAAAATTGTCCGAAGTGTCCGCCATAATGTCGCAGTGACGAAAAAAATCGCTGATCGCCGCCATTAGTAGTAAAAAAAAAAAATTTATAAAAATGCAATAAAACTATCCCCTATTTTGTAAGCGCTATACATTTTGCGCAAACCAATCGATAAACGCTTATTGCGATTTTTTTTACCAAAAATAGGTAGAAGAATACGTATCGGCCTAAACTGAGGATTTTTTTTTTTTATATATATATATGTTTTTGGGGGATATTTATTATAGCAAAAAGTAAAAAATATTGAATTTTTTTCAAAATTGTCGCTCTATTTTGGTTTATAGCGCAAAAAATAAAAACCGCAGAGGTGATCAAATACCACCAAAAGAAAGCTCTATTTGTGGGAAAAAAGGATGCCAATTTTGTTTGGGAGCCACGTCGCACGACCGCGAAATTGTCTGTTAAAGCGACGCAGTGCCGAATTGTAAAAACCCCTTGGGTCATGTAGCAGCATATTGGTCCGGTCCTTAAGTGGTTAATCATTTCATCAATGTTACTAGATATATATTGCCTGCTTATTGTTATACTGCACTATGTTCCACGCAATACTTCTTTTATATGAAATTCCCAGCATGAGCCTGTGCACTACCCAGAATTATGAAGCAGCCCCCCCAGTCTGCAGTCTCTCTGTGTGCATTGTATACTGTGTAGCTTTTACAGTGGGATATTTCAGGCACTGGGAAGAATGGAAGAAGTGTGTACACAGCACTCCCAGTTCCTGCAGAGTGTAGGCGTGTGTTAGAAAGCAAAGCACGGACTATGCAAAGATTCTATTTTAGACTCAAATAATGCAGTCATAATAAAGCAGATATATTTATTTATTTATTTTTTGGACGCAGGGATTCTTATAGACTCAAAATCTGGCTGCTGGGGAAAATTCATTTTTTCTGCAGGTAAACAAAGTTCTTTCAAAGCAGAAATCCAACTAAAAATAACAAAATAAAAATAAATATCTTAATAAAAGATAAAATAAATAAACCAGCTTTGGCTGCAACATTTATTTTTGATCCAGAGATTTTCCCAGTCCTTTTTTTTTTCTGCCACTAGATGTCCTCGGTCTAATGGCCAGCATCACACAACCCACTTGCTCTGAGTCCAGGTCATCCTAGACTCACCCCCAGCTGATTGGCTCCTGGCACCACTTCTTCCTGTCCAGATCTGTTGTACACTGCTTGCATAAAAATATACCGTATTTATCGGGGTATAGCGCACTCCCGCGTATAGTGCGCACCCCTAAAGTTGCCCCAATTCCTGTGGAAAAAAGATTTTTTTGTACTTACAGTTTTGGTGTCTTGCGCGGCGTCCATCGGCGGCCTCGTCGGGTCCGGCTTCCGTCTGCGGCTTCGGGTGTCCTCTTCGTCGGGTCCGGCGTCCTTCTGCGGCGTCCTCGCGTCCTCCCCGCTCGTTTCCCGCGCCGAGTTTGAATACTGCGCCGACATATACCGAGCGCAGTACACTCGTGTATCGTTGGGCAGGCTCGGCAACTCTCGCGCTGACGTCCTGTACGTCCAGGACGTCAGCGCGAGAGGAGCCGAGACTGCCCGACTATACACGAGTGTACTGCGCTCGGTATATGCCGGCGCTGTATTCAAACTCAGCGCGGGAAAGCGGGTATCGGCGTATACCGCGCACCCACGATTTTGCCCTGATTTTCAGGGCAAAAAAGTGCGCGGTATATGCCGATAAATACGGTACTTGATGATGTATTAATGAATACAGGGCTGCATTTTTACTTCCTGGAGTTCAGCTTTAATCACTTGTCGACCGCACGATAGTGGAATGGCGGCTACAGCGCGGTCGTCCAGTTCTGGGAGGGCGTCTATTGAGGTCCCCCCAGAACCGCACGCATCCGGGGTGCAATGTGATTGCGGTGTCCATTGGACACAACTGATTACAGATCGGGGTAACAAGACAATCACAGAGGCCCTTTACCACCTGATCAGCTGTCTCCAATCACATTTGATCACGATGTAAACACATTTTCTGGTTATCTAAGGAGAGGAGAAGTGTGAAAGGGGACATCTACACTAATAATCATGGCACTGATCCTGAATGTCTAGATTATTAGTGCAGACGCAACAGTGCCCATCAGTGCTGCCAATCATTGCCCATCAGTTCTGACAATTCGTGACCATCAGTGCCACTTATCAGTGCTCCCTCATCAGTGCCACATACCAGTGCCCTTCAGTGCTGCCTATTTTAGCTAATCAGTGCCTATCGGTGCCACATATCAGTGCCCATCAGTGCCACACATCAGTGCAGCATCATCAATGCCCATCAGTACCCATCAATGCTGCCTATCAGTGCCCAACAGTGTCACCCCATCAGTGCAGCCAATCAGTGCCCATCAGTGCTGCATATCAATGCCCATCAGTGCCGCCTCATCAGTGCCCATCACTGCTGCCTATCAGTGCCCAACAGTGTCACTCCATCAGTGCAGTCAATCAGTGCCCATCAGTGCTGCATATCTGTGCCCATCAGTGTCGCCCCATCAGTGAAGGAGAAAAAAAAAATTTGTTTGCAAAATTTTATAACAGAAACTAATAAAAACATTTTTTTTTATTTGTTTAGAAAAAAAATCTCAGTCGTGATTAAATACCACCAAAAGAAAGCTTTATTTGTGTGAAAACAAATGCTAAAAATGTCATACGAGTACAGCGTTGCATGACCGCGCAATTGTCATTCAAAGTGCGACAGCGCTGAAATTTGAAAATTAGCCTGGGCAGGAAGGGGGGGGGGGGTTGATTTGTGGGGGAAAAAAAATATATCATTTTTATTTGGGTACAGTGTTGCATGATCACGCAATTATCAGTTAAGTAATGCAGTGCCTTATCGCTAATAATGGCATGATCATGAAGGGGAATAAATCTTCCGGGGGCCAAGTGGTTAACTACTTGATGCCATTGCTATAGTTGAAAGATGGCTACAGCACAGGCTTAAATTGCCGGGGAGGACATCCTGTGATGGAGTTAATAAAATTATTATTTTGTGTTTATGTTATTTTTCTCCTAACCACTCAAATATTGCTTTCCTTTCTTATATTGTTTTATTTCTTTTATTTCTTGATACACACACATATATATATATATATATATATATATATATATATATATATATATATATATGTATGCGTGTTCCAGTATTCTGTGAGAGGACACTATTATTTTCCTTAAAAAAGTCATTATAGAGTTAAAGCGGATGTGCCACGGGAACATAATATTAAAAGCCAGCAGCTACAAATACTGCAGCTGCTGACTTTTAATATAAGGACACTTACCTGTCCTGGAGTCCAGCGCCGATCGCAGCAGAGCACGAGCGATCGCTCGTCTCTCTGCTGCTCCCCCCGCCATCCACGCTCAGGGAACCAGGAAGTGAAGCGCTGCGGCTTCACTGCCCGGTTCCCTACGGCGCATGCGCGAGTCGCGCCGCGCCAGCCGATTGGTTGTGTGCTGGGAGCCGAGTGTTCCCAGCCGAGAGCTCCCGCTGTGTGCTGGGAGCCGAGTGTTCCCAGCACACAACGGGTGACAGACGGGATGTGACGGAATGCCCGTCTTTTGCCCGTAGCGTGTGGCCGGAAGTGGGTGCAAATACCTGTCTTTAGACAGGTATCTGCACCCCCCTCCCCCCTGAAAGGTGTCAAATGTGACACCGGAGGGCGGGAGGGTTCCGATCAGCGGGACTCCACTTTAGGGTGGAGAACCGCTTTAAATCTCGGCCCGGGAAGGAAAACTGAAAACAGATGTCTCTCTACTCCCTACCCCAAACCCCCTCTTTTCTGCCCATCCCATCGACCAAAGAAAGATGGCCCCCATGAGTCTGGAATGTAAGCCATGTGGCAAGAAGGACATGTAACAAGAGAAGACCATATGTGGATTAGCGAATCGGATGCACCCATATGAATGATAATTGCTTATGTCACTCTGTCTATAAAGCTGTGATACCAATAAAGGTTCCGCTTCTCTTGCTGTTGGGATGGTAAAGGCTGCAGACTGAATACATTTTCCCTCTGCATGCTTTACCATTATGAAATTTGGCTCAGAGGCAGATTAGGTTATGCCCTGGAGTTGTGCCAGGGGATATCTATTTCAATCCACGTATGACCTCCTGGCAATTTAAGCCCGCGCTGTGGCGCATGGGCAGTGCGCAGGCGGCGCGATCTGTGATCACAGAGTCTGGCCCTTTACAAAGTGATCAGCTGTCAGCCAATGACAGCTGATCACATGAAGTAAACAGAAGCCGGGACATCGGTCACACACACTCACAGCCACTGCTGATAAGCAGTGCCCACCAGTGCCACCTACCAGTGCCCACCAGTGCCACCTACCAGTGCTGCCAATCAGTGGCCATCGGTGCCTCATTATCAGTGTCACCTATCAGTGCTGCCTATCAGTATCACCTACCAGTGCCCATCAGTGCCATCCATCAGTTCTGCCTATCAGTGCCCTTCAGTGCCGCCTACCAGTGCCCATCAGTGCCACCTAGCAGTGCCCATCAGTGCTGCCTATCAGTGGCACCTATCAGTGCCACCTATCAGTGCAGCCTCATCAGTGCCCTCTGTTTAGTGCCCACCAGTACCACCTTATTTGTGCCCATCAGTGCCACCTGGTGACAACTGTATGACATATACTGGGAATCAAGGGAATCCTGGTGACACCACCTATGGGGCAGGTCCAAAAAATCCTGTACTCTTCTCTACATCAATGTACTGGGAAAGTGTAATGGCCTGCTACTTTCTAGCTGGCGCTGCTTTAAATTTAGAGGGTAGTCTGAGAGTTAGTTGACTCAGACCGTATTATTTTTCACTAAATTTGGACCTCTGTTCCAGCCATGGCTGTACTGTGAGTGACCACTATTGTTGTCTGGGGTGTTGTTACCACCAGGCCGAGGGTGGCAGCAGTCAGGTCAAGGTGTTTTGGGTGTTCCCCTTCAGCAGCCAATCAGAGGGAGTTGATTGTCCCGCTGTGCATGCTGGGGAGGAGAACTTAAGGGACAGACATCATTCGTTCTGGGTCGTCGCCGATCCTGGTCTGTCATCCCACCACCCCACCGTGTGTGGCCCTCCTGCCCAGTGGTGCGTGTTCAAGTGTTCAAGACAACCTGTACTCTTCTCCACATTATTAAACTGGAAATAAAGGAAATTCTAGTGACATCACCTCGAGGGCCAGTCCAAGACACCCTGTACTCTTTGCAATATCATTATATTGGGAATCCTGGTGACACCACCTTGGGGGCAGGTCTAAGACACCCAGTACTCTTCGTCACATCATTATACTTGGAACCTAGGGAGTCCTAGTAATGCCCCCTCACAGTTTTCTGCATCATTATACTGCAAATCAAGGGAATCCTGATGATGTCATCTCAAGGGTAGGTCCAAGACACCCTGTACTCTTCACCACTATATATTGGGAATCAAGGGAATCCTGGTGACACCACCTTGGGGGCAGGTCTAAGACACCCAGTACTCTTCTTCACATCATTATACTTGGAACCTAGGGAGTCCTACAGATGCCCCCCCCCCCCCTTGGCGGCAGGTCCATGACATATTGTACTCTTTTCTGCATCATTATAATGCAAATCCAGGGAATCCCGGTGACCCCACCTCGGGGGCAATCCAAGACACTCTGTGCTCTTCTCTGCATAATTATACTGGGAACCAAGGGAATCCTGGTGATGCCCCCATCGGGGGCAGGTGCAAGATACCCTTTACTCACAGTAATTCCTCTGTCCTGACATTGGGTATCCTTCAATCCTAAAGTCTGAGGACATCTTGTGGGAAAAAAAAGAAGTAATGCAGCTGCTGGGGTCAATTTGAAATACAAGTTGTTGGTATTTCCTGTATTCTTCCCAGATGTGTTCTTGCTAAGGTTGGCATAAAAAAAAGGAAAGAAAAGGAAGAAAAAAAAACACCTTGTATCAAACTAGCTGGTTTGATGATTTGTGAATATTGTGTCTGACTTGGCTGAACAAATGCCAAAAGTTCTACGCTTTGTTCTGTCAGGTCCTTGAAACTTTTGGCCACAAACCTGTAACAGCAGCTCACAACTATCAAAACCCTTTTTATTTTACATTTTCCTGTAGCATCATATCATGGAAGTTCCTGCCAATTTTTCTCCCTAACAAGGAGCCCAGCAAGAGAAGACATAACCGTCAGATATTTATTGAAGCTCGAAACGGTAAGCAGACGTCATGGAGGCACATCTCCGCTGATACATGTTGAACGTGGGGAGGCCTGGAAGCCATCTCAGATAATTGGGTAACCTGGGACTCTCGGTGATAGGCAGGAAAATAGATCTTGTCTAGGATATAGATAGTGGAGAAGAGGTGCAGAAAATTAGTCGAATCAAAAGTCAGGAAAATAGCAAAATTTGCTCTGTAGCTATTGGACTGCTGCCAAGGTCTTGCTGGCAAGATTATACTCCAAAAGCACAGATATTACTCTTAGATAAACACCTAATACATTTTATTGAAAAGGGCAGCACAAGGATCATATTAGTGCGCCAAGTTTCGTGACCCAAACCAGCCAATAAGATTGCAAATTTTGCTATTGCAAAACATTCAGGGCAATGTGAGCTGCTTGCTGATTGGTTGCTATATGTCTTTTTTACAAACAATAAAATTATCTTGGACTTGTTCATTTGGTTTTGGTCTGGTGTTCCTTTCTGTATTCCTATAGTGGTCTTTGAGGGCAGGTGGACTTTCATCCAGAACTCATAGTTATGGTAGGCACTTAGGGCCAGATTCACGTAGAAGTGCGCCGGCGTAACGTATCGTAGATACGTTACCCCGCCGCAAGTTTTCATCGCAAGTGCCTGATTCACAAAGCGCTTGCAATGAAAACCTACGCTGGCGGCCTCCGGCGTAAGCCCGCGTAATTTAAAGGGGCGTGTGCCATTTAAATTAGGCGCGCTCCCGCGCCGGACCTACTGCGCATGCTCCGTTCTGAAATTCCCGCCGTGCTTTGCGCGAACTGACGTCATTTTTTCGAACGGCGACGTGCGTAGCGTACTTCCGTATTCCCGGATGTCTTACGCAAACGACGTGATTTTTTACATTTTGACGCGGGAACGACGGCCATACTTTATACAGCACATACGTGTGCTGTGTAAAGTTAGGGCACCCAAAACGACGACTAAATTTGCGACAGGAAACTAGACTAGCAGCGACGTAGCGAACGCGAAAAACCGTCGTAGATCGCCGTAACTCCTAATTTGCATACCCGACGCTGGTTTACGACGCAAACTCCCCCCAGCGGCGGCCGCGGTACTGCATCCTAAGATCCGACAGTGTAAAACAATTACACCTGTCGGATCTTAGGGCTATCTATGCGTAACTGATTCTATGAATCAGTCGCATAGATACTCTGAGAGATACGACGGAGTATCTGAGATACTCCGTCGTATCTCCTTTGTGAATCTGGCCCCTTGACAGTAGACATTTTAATGAGTGCCTATCTCTGACTGGCATTGGTTTAAAGTTGTTGGTCTGCTGTTACATAGGTATAAAATATGCTGAAAACAAGCAGTGCGGAGAGTTCAATACTGGTTGTACCATAAATCTGTGAAGTTCTCAGAGTCCAAGTTTTATCCTGTGTTGAGCCTTGATAAAGGGAGAGTGGTGTTGCTTCCGAAACACGTTGGCTGTTTTTTTTATGTATTTTTTTATATAGTTACGTAGTTGGTGAGGTTGTAAAAAGACACAAGTCCATCAAGTCCAACCTGTGTGTGTGTGTGTTTTTATGTCAGTAATTTACCAACAATTAAAATACATTTTTGACTCGTTCATCTGGTTTTGGTCTGGCGTTCCTTTATGTATTTCTAGGATGGTCTTTGAGGGCAAGAGGACTTCTGTCCAGAACTCATAGTTATGATAGGCAGTAGACATTTTACTGAGTGCCTATCTGGTACTGTCATTGGTTTAGTTGTTAGTCTGCTTCTACATTGGTGTACAATTTGTCATGGCAATGCTTTGGGTAGTTTGAGGTTGTTACTCCACCAGGGTCATCATTGAATTGAGTTATATGGTATATTAAAGTAATTGCAGAGTCTCATTTTTTTTTTAAATAACAAACATTTCATACTGTGCAGTTGGATTTGCACAGAGCAGACCAGATCCTCCTCTTCTCCGGTTCCTCTTCGCTGCTCCTGGCCCCTCCCTCCTATCGAGTGCCCCCTCAGCCAGCAGCTCTCTATGGGGGCACCCAAGCCGAGCCAGAACTCTGTGTATCCATTCAGACACAGTGCCCTGACCTGGCCCCACCCCCTCTCTTCCCTGATTGTCTGACTGACTTTTGATTGACAGCCATGGGAGCCAATGGCACCGCTGCTGTGTCTCAGCCAATCAGGAGGAGTGTTCTGGATGGCTAAGGCCCGGTACACACGGGCAAACATGTACGATAAAACCGGTCCGTCGGACCGTTTTCACCGTACATGCCTGCCAGAGGGCTTCTGTACGATGGCTGTACTAACCATCGTACAGAAGTCCGCGCGTAAACAATACGCGGGGCGTGTGCGCGTCGTCGCCGCGACGATGACGCGGCGATGACGCGGCAACGTGGGCGGGCCTGCCATTTAAAGGCTTCCACGCATGAGTCGAAGTCATTCGACGCATGCGAGGGACGGCGGACACTCGGACATGTACGGTAGGATGTACGGGCAGGATTCCAGCGTACGGTTTTAAAACATGTCCAGGAATATTTGTCTGCTGGGAAAAGGCCCGGCGGGCAAATGTTTGCTGGAATTCGGCCCGCTCGCGCCTACACACGACCGAACATGTATGCTGAAACTGGTCCGCGGACCAGTTTCAGCATACATGTTTGGTCGTGTGTACGGGGCCTTAGACACTCGTGGACACCACTGGAGAGAGATCAGGGTCAGGTAAGTATTAGGGGGCTGATACTTAAAGGTGTTTTACCTTTATGCACAGCATGCACCTTCTGCCTTTACAACCCCTTTAACCACTTGCTCACTGGGCACATATACCCCCTTCCTGCCCAGGCGAAATTTCAGCTTTCGGCACTGCATCGCTTTAACCGACAATTGCGCGGTCGTGCGACGTGGCTCCCAAACAAAATTGACGTCCTTTTCTTCCCACAAATAGAGCTTTCTTTTGGTGGTATTTGATCACCTCTGCGGTTTTTATTTTTTGCGCTATAAACAAAATAGGGGAAAGAATTATAACATTTTTTTTATTTTATTTTTTTACTAGTAATGGCGGCAATCTGCGATTTTTATTGGGACTGCGACATTATGGCAGACACATCGGACACTTTTGACAAATTTTTGGGACCATTCACATTTATACAGCGATAAGTGGTATAAATATGCACTATTTACTGTATAAATGTGACTGGCAGAGAAGGGGTTAACACTAGGGGGCGAGGAAGGGGTTAAATGTGTTCCCTACTAGTGATTCTAACTGTGGGGGGAGGGGACTGACTGGGGGAGGTGACCGATCTGTGTCCCTATGTACAAGGGACACAGCATCGGTCTCCTCTCCAAGTCCTTGTCTGTGTAACGGCCAATCGCGGGTGCTTGGCGAACATCGCGGCCGCCAGACATGTGCATCGGCACCCCAGTGACGCGGCGGGCACGCGCGCGCCACCGGCGGCGCTCGCGCGCTCCCAGTGGCCGGAGGAGCCGAGGACGTCAATAGACGTCCTCCCGGCATTTGAGAGCCACCTTGTGGCCGTCATTTGTCTATGGCCCTGGCTCCAAGTAGTTAAAGCGGGGGTTCACCCTAAAAAAAAATGTTTTCTTTATCTACCATCCCATACAGCATACTAGCGTCAGCTATAGTATGTTTTTTTTTTTTTTCGTCGCTGTATTTACCGTTTAATCGTCCAGTTTCGTTTCAGACTCCGGCGGGGGAAATAGGCATTCCTATGAAGAAGGGAACATGATTGACGTCCGGCTATGGCGTGTCACACGTTCCGAAAATAGCCAAAATAGGACTCGGAAATATACGGCGCCTGCGCAGTCAGCTCTTAGTCTGTGCGCAGGCGCCGTATAGCGCCGTGAAGAGCCGAGTCCTACTCCGGCTATTTTCGGAACGCGTGACGCGCCATAGCCGGACGTCAATCATGTTCCCCTCTTCATAGGAACGCCTACTCCCCGCGGGAGTCTGAAACGAAACTGAAGGATTAAACGGTAAATACAGCGAAAAAAAAAAAAAAACATACTTTAGCTGACGCTAGTATGCTGTATGAGATGGTTCATAGATGTTTTTTAGGGTGAACCTCCGCTTTAAGTGATGCCTATTCTTTTTCGCAGTCAAGGTGATTTTCAGGAGCTATCACGAAAAAAGCTTATTGATTGCGGCCATGTTATGAAGCGTTGAATGAATCTAAATATGGATAAAGGCCACAGAAAAAACATTGCTGACATGTCTTTCATTAAACAAATCACATTCTTCCACCTTCCTTTGTTTATTGAACTATCTTGCGCAGATAAACATAAATTATTTTTACAAAATAAATGGTGCCCAATTGACCTTGATTACAGACACGGCATTTGTTTGCCGTTTTATGGTCTATAATGGTTTTTGCGCAAAGTGTTAACAAATTATAAAGTGCTCTGTATTATCACCGAGGTCAAAGGGCGAAGCAATTACTGGAACCTCAGAATAATGTTCAGCAGATATATTGGCCTATTTAGGAGCAGTAAAATCGGAATTTCTCAAGCTTATGCTTTCACCCACCTCAATAAAGCTTTCAGTACTAAAAGCAAAGAAAAGCCCGCTTTTTTTCTCTGCATTAGACCTCATTATATTCACATTTAAGTAAAAGAAATTTGCAATTTGTAAATACCGGTGGGATTTGGGAACGAGTTGGTCCTTACCAACCCATTACTGCAGATCATTTTCGTTACTGCTTTGAGTATTATAATAACAATTCACTTTGCTACTTTTTTTGAGTGTTCTTTACGTTCATTTTGAGAAGCCCCCAAGGACAACAGACTTCAAAGGAACACATTATTGTTTAATGAAAAATGCCTTTAAAGGGTATGAACTACCAATTCATGTTTACTGAAATTATACATGAATAGGATAATGAATCGGCGCTTATGCCTTTTTTGGGGATCATTTAAGGAAAGTCTTCAAATAAAAGCTAAACTACTACTGATGTACTATTAATTTTAAAGAGTAAAGGTAGTAGTTGTACTGATCATATTTGAGTAGAGGATCACTATCTTTATTAAAGGCCACACCATCCAATAAAGTTTTGGGTGACCGCACTGACGGGGCCATTGACCCATGAGGTCATTAATAAGACACCTGGGACATTTTTGCGGTAGGTTATGTCTCAGCCTCCTCCATGTAACCCTTATAATGGTGTCACTCCCATACAGCTAGAACCGATATTTATTTGTTTATACTGCCTGATGGAGAATCAATTTCAAAGGAGCTTAGCCTTATCTTTTCATTTTGTAGTAGCCAGAGAGATTGCAGGGCTAGGAACCACAACTCAATAGAACTTTATTATAAAACAGTCAGCCAATCAGGGGATGAGAATACTAAAACAAGTCATCTGAACATATGGGAAGGAGAGAATGAAGAATGACAGGAAAGACAGGCGGAAGGAATGAAGGACAGAGGGGGGAAAGGGAAGAAAGAAAGAGATGAAAAAGGAAGTAAAAGGGTAAAACAAAGAAGGAAGGAAAGAAAGGATAGAAAAGTGGAAAACAGGGAAGGAAAGAAAGAAAGAAGGAAGGAAAGAAAGGATAGAAAAGTGGAAAACAGGGAAGGAAAGAAAGAAAGAAGGAAGGAAAGAAAGGATAGAAAAGTGGAAAACAGGGAAGGAAAGAAAGAAAGAAGGAAGGAAAGAAAGGATAGAAAAGTGGAAAACAGGGAAAGAAAGAAAGAAAGAAAGAAAGAAAGAAAGAAAGAAAGAAAAGGAAAAAAAGGAAAGATGGGAAGGAAAGAAGGAAAGATGGGAAGGAAAGAAGGAAGGACGGGAAGGAAGAAGAGAATGGAAGGGAAGGAAGGAAGAAAAGGAAAAGAAAAGAAAGGAAAAGAAAAGAAAGAAAGAAAGAAAGAAAGGAAAAGGAAAAAAAGGAAAGATGGGAAGGAAAGAAGGAAGGAAGGGAAGAAGGGAAGGAAGAAGAGAATGGAAGGGAAGGAAGGAAGAAAAGGAAAAGAAAAGAAAAGAAAGAAAGAAAGAAAGAGAAAGGAAGGAAGGGGAAGTCAAATGAAGGAGGAAGTAAGGAAAGAAAGAATTATGGAAGCAAGGAAAGTATGGAAATAACAGTAGAGGAAAGAAAGAAGGAAACTTACTATGACTTTAGTATCAAACATTTGCATTTATAGGAAGGATGAAAAAAAAAAGTCAGGAAGGAGGGAAATAGGAAGAAAGGAAAAAAAAGATGTAAAAGTGTCACTATCTCAGGTGAACGGAAGTGAACCACAACTGCGGCTAGCAAGGATTTCAATGCACGTCCCTATGTGAGATTTCAGTATTGTACCCCAGGCATCCTCCAGGAACTGGCTGCATGCTCTCGCCACATGAGGCCAGGCATTATCGTTCACCAGGAGGAACCCAGGACCCACTGCACCAGCGTAGGGTCTGACAATGGGTCCAAAATTTTTTAAATCCCGATACCTAATTGCAGTCAGGGTGCCATTGTGTAGCCTGTAGAGGTCTGTGCGTCCCTCCATGGAAATGCCTCCCCAGACCATCACTGACCAAGCACCAAACCGGTCATGCTGAACGATGTTACAGGCAGCATAAAGTTCTCTGCGGCTTCTCCAGACCCTTTCATGTCTGTCATATATGCTCAGGGTGAACCTGCTCTCATCTGTGAAAAGCATGGGACATCAGTGGCGGACCTGCCAATTCTGGTGTTCAATGGAAAATGCCACTAGAGGATGTCGGGCACTCAGGCCACCCTCATGAAGTCTGTTTCTGATTGTTTGGTCAGAGACATTCACACCAGTGGCCTGCTGGAGGTCATTTTGTAGGTCTCTGGCAGTGCTCATCCTGTTCCTCCTTGCACAAAGAAGCAGATACCGGTCCTGCTGATAGATTAAGAACCTTCTACAGCTCTCCTAGAAAAGATGAGTAGGGAAACAAAATGTCAGACACCTTCACCTGAAAAAACATTCCTGTTTTGGAGGTCGTCTCATTGTTGCCCATCCAGTGCACCTATTGTTAATTTCAATTAACAGCAAAGCAGCTGAAACTAATTAACAACCCCCTCTGTATACACCCCTCCCCCTCTGTATACACCCCTCCCCCTCTGCTACTTAACTGACCAGATCAATATCCCAGGAGTTCTGATTCAAAGGTGTTTCTTTTTTTGAGCAGTGTATACAGGAAGGAGGGAAATAGGAAGGAAAGAATGACGGGAAGAAGTAGGAGGGTAAGAAGGAAATGAAAGAAAAAAGAAGGTGGAAAAGGGTAAAAGAAAAAAGAAGGAAAAAGGGGGGAGGAGAAGAAGGTAAGGAGTGATGGATGGAAGGAAGCAAAGCAAGGAATAAAAGGATAAAAGGACGGAAGGAAGAAAGTTAGGAATGAAGGAAAGAAACTCACAATATAAAATAATTATGGGTGCTCTAAGATAATTGGTGTCTCTGACAATTAATTAAAACATAAATCCCATGTAGCAGTTCCTTGAGAGTGAATGGAGTCATGGAGTAGAAGTGACTTTGTAGTAACAAGAAGCATGGAACCAACTGGTTCCGCAACCCAGAAGCCATCTGGCCTACCACCTGGTCCTATGCTACCTGATAGCACAGACCTCCCGGGAACACAGCTAGAAATGGATGGATGCCACCTTCACACTGCAGACCATTATAGATGAGCCTGTTATTAACATTCCTATGAGTGTTTTTTATACTCTCCAATTAATAAACAAAGTGATATTGCACCTAGTGATGCTTTCTTTTTCCCTTTCAGGAAACTCACCATGACTTCAGTATCAAACAGTCAACCAATTAGGGGGTGGGAATACTAAAGAAAGTTCTCCACACATGAAGGAAGGAAGGAAGGAAGGAAGGAAGGAAGGAAGGGAGGGAGGGAGAAAGAAAGAAACACAGGAAAGATGGAAGGAAAGAAGTAGGAAGGGATGAAATAAGGAAGAAAGGTAGGAAGGGCAGAAGGGGGAAGGTAAAAAAGCAGAGGAAGAAAAAAAAAGTGGAGAAAAGTGGTAAAAGAAAAAGGAAGCAAGGGAACAAAGAAAGGGAAGGAAGCATGAAGAACGTAAGGAAAGAATGATTGGAGAAAGTAAAAGGAGGAAATAAAGGGTAAGGAAAGTAAGAAGGAAACTCACCGTGGGCCAGATTCAGGTAGGAGATACGAGGGCGTATCTCCAGATACGCCATCGTATCTCTGAGTGTGCTGCGTCGTATCAATGCGCCTGATTCTTAGAATCAGTTACGCATAGATTTGACTAAGATCCGACCGGCGTAAGTCTCTTACGCCGTCGTATCTTAGTTGCAATTTTACGCTGGCCGCTAGGTGGCGCTTCCGTATATTTCCGTGTTGAATATGCAAATTAGGTAGATACGCCGATTCAGAAACATACGTTTGCCCGGCGCATTTTTTTATGTCGTTTACGTTAGGCTTTTTCCGGCGTATAGTTACCCCTGCTATAGGAGGCGCAGCCAATGTTAAGTATGGACGTTCGGACCGCGTCAAATTTTTCACGTTTTACGTCGTTTGCGTAAGTCGTCCGTGAATGGGGCTGGGCATAAGTTACGTTCACGTCTAAACCAATGAGTCTTTGCGGCGTCATTTGGAGCATGCGCACTGGGATACTTTCACGGACGGCGCATGCGCCGGTCGGAAAAAGCGTCATTTACGTGGGGTCACATTAAATTTACATAAAACAAGCCCACATCTTCCACATTTGAATTAGGCGGGCTTACGCCGGCCTTTTTACGCTACGCCACCGCAACTTACTGAGCAAGTGCTTTGTGAATACTGCACTTGCCTGTCAAAGTTGTGGAGGCGTAGCGTAAATAGGATACGCTACACCCGCACACAAATACGCGCTCCCTACCTGAATCTGGCCCCATGACTTTAGTATCAAACAGTCAGCCTATCAGAGGATGAGAATACTAAAGCAAGTCCTCCACCCATATTGAATGAAAACAAGAAGGGAAGGAAGGAAAAAAAGAAACAAAAAGTAAAGGAAAGAAAGAAGAGGGAGCAAAGGAAAGAAATGAACTCACCATGACTTTAGCATCAAACAGTCAGCTAATCAGGGGATGGAAATACTAAGGCCCCGTACACACGACCGAGTTTCTCGGCAGAATTCAGCCAGAAACTCGGTCGGAGCTGGATTCTGGCGAGAAACTCGGTCGTGTGTACACTTTTCAGCGAGGAAGCCAACGAGGAACTCGTCGGGCCGAAAAGAGAACATGTTCTCTATTTTCTCGTTAGTCAATGGGAAAAGTCGGCCCGCCGAGTTCCTCGGCGGCTTCCACACTGAACTCCACGAGGAACTCGATGTGTTTGGCACGTCGAGTTCCTCGGTCGTGTGTACGGGGCCTAAAGCAAGTCATCCACCCAAGAAGGAAAGGCAAAGGGAAAGGAAAGAGAAAAAGGAGGAAGGTGGAAGTAAGGAATGAAGGGAAAAAAATGAGAGAAGCAAGGAAGGATGGAATAAAATGGAGGAAGTGAAGGGTAAAGGAAAGAAAGGAAAGGGAGAGGGAGAGGAAGAGGAAATGGAAAGGGAAGGGGAAAGCAAAAGGAAAGCGGAAAAGGAGGAAGGTGGAAATAAGAAATGAAGGGGGGAAAAAAGAGAGAAGCAAGGATGGATGGAATTAAATGGAGGAAATGAAGGGTAAAGGAAAGAAATGAAAGGGAGAGGAAGAGGAAATGGAAAGGGAAGGGGAAAGGAAAAGGAAAGGAAAGAAGAAAAGAAAAAAAGGAGGAAGGTGGAAGTAAGGAATGAAGGAAAAAAAAAGAGAGAAGCAAGAATGAAAGTTTAAAGGAAAGAAAGGAGAGGAAGAGGAATAGGAAAAGGAAAGTGAAAGAAAACAAGGATGGATGTGGGAGAAGGATCAGGAAGGGTTTATTTGATGCAGGTGATTTTGGTTATTTAATGTCACTTATTTATATATCACAACATAAATTTCCTCTGCTTCCTTACAATTATATGTTTATTTCCTGCAGTCAGGATGTGACATAAGGCCTGCAGGATGCAGATTTATAAACAAAATAAGTTTTCTGCTTCATTGAATGTTTACCCTTTCATATTTCTTGTTCCCCGGAATGCACCGATCAATCCGATCTTACGGCAACTGAGGGAGAAAAGGAAATAAAAAAACACAGAAAAATGAATGTTGACAGCAAGATGAAAGAACAAGCAAGGCAGAGCAGGTATGAGAGATGACGAGTACGTTGCGTGCCACGGACGAGTGTGCAAGAACTCACTGAATTTGCCGATCCTTGTCTGTAGGGGGATCTCTGAGAGGGGAGCTCCAGTCAGTACAAGAACTGCCAGTAAATCAGAATTTGTGAACACGCTACTTTGTTGCTCTACTTTGTTTATTGTGAGCTGTAAAAGTACCAGCACTGGAGGTAAAATATCAGTACTCATCAATCAAGTAGAAGTTGGTAGTTAGGAGCGTGGTATCTTCAAATATCATTGGTTTTGGATGTCTGCATTTTGTAATTTAATCTACTGCAGGTGCAGAGTCAAAAATATTTATCATTTATTATCTGATACAGTATTCTGATTACTGCAAGTAAATACGACATCACAATTAAAGTGATATTAACCACTTGCTTACTGGGCACATATACCCCCTCCCTGCCCAGGCGAGATTTCAGCTTTCGGCACTGTCACGCTTTGAATAACAATGCGCGGTCATGCGACTTGGCTCTCAAACAAAATCGATGTCCTCTTTTTCCCACAAATAGAGCTTTCTTTTGGTGGTATTTGATCACCTGTGCGATTTTTATTTGTTGCGCTATAAACAAAAATAGAGCGACAATTTTGAAAAAAAAAAACAAATTTTTTACTTTTTGCTATAATAAATATCCCATTTAAAAAAAAAAAAAACTAATTTTTTTTCAGTTTAGTCCAATATTTATTCTTCTACATATTTTTGGTAAAAAAATTGCAATAAGCGTATAGTAATTGGTTTGCGCAAACGTTATAACGCCTACAAAATAGGGGATAGAATTATTACTTATTTTTTTACTAGTAATGGCGGTGATCTGCGATTTTTGTCATGACTGCGATATTACGGCGGACACATCAGACACTTTTGACACATTTTTGGGACCATTCACATTTATACAGCGAACAGTGCTATAAATATGCACTGATTACTGTATAAATGGGACTGGCAGGGAAGGGGTTAACACTAGGGGCGAGGAAGGGGTTAGATGTGTACCCTGGGAGTGATTCTTACTATGGGGGGAGGGGACTGACTGGGGGAGGTGACCGATGGTTGTCCCTATGTACAAGGGACACACCATCTGTCTCCTCTCCCTGCTCCATCTCAGTTTTTCCCATAGAAAAACTGCCAAAAGTCCGTCGGTTTTCCCGGCGGGAAAAAAGAGAGCTGGTTCTCTTTTTTTGTCCGGCGTTTTTTGGGCAGTTTTTCTCATCGGAAAAAAACTGCGAGGAGCATACACACGGCTGGGATTCGAGTGTACGAGGCATTAGACTTTCATATTGCAAACTGGCCTCTTTCCAGAGCAGAACGAAGGACCTTTAACTAGGACAAAACTAATACTACAAATAAGGATGAGTTCCTATTATCAGCATGATAGATAGCTGAAGAAATGTAAAACTTGGTGTCACCGAGGCAATTGTTGACATGAGCTAGATCTTTAAAGCCTCAGAAGCTAAGATTTTCATTAAGGTTATATTTATGGCGAGTTTGATTTCCAATCGAGCCCCAGGGAAAGGAGCAATAAAAATATACAATTTAAAAATGATAGACCATCAAAAGGACATAAAAATAATAAAAAAAAATCTATACTTAGAACAAAAATATCACTTGAACGCCCGTGTAATAAGGCAACGTCAAACATTCCTAGCAGAGAAAAATATACAGTTTGGCAATATGCGATTATAATTTCAGGGCTATTGAACTCAGCAGCAGAGATTTTAATGCGGTGGAAGTAAGTGATTGCCCTGTGTAACCTTGAAGAACAGAGAAACACTGAACAAGAAAAAAAAGACTATTAAGATCTTTGAATGTTCTGCTTGTAATAAAATGTATCAATACTGAAGAGCAACATTTGCATTCCCGAACGCTGTCTGGATTGAACTTTCTAAAAAAAATAACAACCAAAGACTCAGAGAGCTTTGAACTGGAGTGTACTTTGAGGGTTTATAGATTTTATGCAGATTCTATGTTGTTAAAAAGTTTGTAATTCCTAATAATTAATGAATTAATTATATTATTATTATTATTATTATTATTATTATTATTATTATTATTATTATTATTATTATTATGTTTCATCTGCTTATAGTAAATCTTGGGTAAGTATCTGTTTAAGTAGGTCTCAGTGGCGGCTGGTGCTCAAATTTTTTGGGGGGGGACAAAAAAAAAAAAAACATCAATTGCAGCCTCACTGTGCCCATCAATTGCCACCACTGTGCCCATCAATTGCCGCCACTGTGCCCATCAAACTAAGCCACTGTGCCATAAAATTGTCTCCACTGTGCCATGCCATCAAACTCAGCCACTGTGCCATGCCATCAAACTCAGCCACTCTGCCATGCCATCAAACTCAGCCACTGTGCCATGCCATCAAACGCAGCTACTGTGCTCATCAATTGTCGCCACTGTGCCATGCCATCAAACGCAGCCACTGTGCCATCAATTGTTGCCACTGTGCCCATCAATTGTCGCCACTGTGCCATGCCATCAATTGTCGCCACTGTACCATGCCATTGTCGCCACTGTGCCCATCAATTGTCGCCACTGTGCCATGCCAAATGCAGATACTGTGCCATCAATTGTCGCCACTGTGCCATGCCAAACGCAGCCACTGTGCCATGCCATTGTCGCCACTGTGCCCATCAATTGTCGCCACTATGCCATGCCATTGTCGCCACTGTGCCCATAAATTGTCGCCACTGTGTCATGCCATTGTCGCCACTGTGCCCATCAATTGTCGCCACTGTGCCATGCCAAATGCAGCCACTGTGCCATCAATTGTCACCACTTTGCCATGCAAAATGCAGCCACTGTGCCATGCCATTGTTGCCACTGTGCCCATCAATTGTCGCCACTGTGCCATGCCATTGTCGCCATTGTGCCCATCAATTGTCGCCACTGTGCCATGCCAAACGCAGCCACTGTGCCATGCAATTGTTGACACTGTGCCATGCCATTGTTGCCACTGTGCCACCAATGTGTCATACCAAAACGCAGCCACTGTGCCCATCAATTGTCGCCACTGTGCCATGCCATTGTCGCCACTGTGCCCATCAATTGCCGCTAGTTTGCCCCTAAAATGCTGCCAGATTGCCCCCTGCCTAGCACTTACCTTTCTCGGTCAGCAATCCTCGGATCTTCTTTCACGATCCCTCAAAGTAGTCCCGCTCTCGATGTCGCTTGAGCCAATCGGGTTACCGGTAACCGGAACCGGTGAACCTGATTGGCTGAGACGCCTGTTAGTGTTAACCAGGGAGCACACACCCCCTGCGTCCCCAGGCTGTAACCTGAAGCCTATCAGAGCCGCTGGCTCTGATAGGCACTTCCAAAGCCAACCAGCTGCCGTTATTCAGATGGCCGCCACTCACCAGGGGGCCGGCCATCTGAATAGTGGGCATCAGCGGCAATACATAGATTCATGCTATGAATGAATCTATGTATTGTTTTTCAGTGGCGGAGCAGAAACGAGATGGGGCGCCCTCTATGAATGCACCGCCACTGCTAGTTCTGATAATTATGAGCAAATGCCTCGTTGGTAGTAGTAGTAGTGCTAGTAGTAGTATCTTACTTTATTATTCACCAAGTGCTTTATTTTCTAATATTAACTCTTGAATATCTATCTTTATTTTATGTAGGTCTCATCGTTATGAGCAAATACCTGGTTATTGTCGTGTCTTATCCTATATTATTAATATTATTATTTTTATTATTGTTATTATTACTGTTGTTGTTATTAGTAGTAGCAGAAGTCGTATCTTATCTTATTACTCACCACATGCTTCATCTGCTTATAGTTTATAAAAACACAAAAAAAACGAATTAGTGTAGGCAGAGCTGCATAAAGGCAAAGAAAAAAGGAAAGGGAAAAGCAAAGAAAACATTAAAGGGAAAAGGAAAATAGAAAAGGAAAGGCAGAAGGAAAGAAACGCGAAAAGAAAAGGGAAAAGCAAAGAAAAAAGGAAAGGGAAAAGAAAAGAAAAAAGTAAAGCCCTGTACACAACATTGTTTTTCCTGACGAGATTCTTGGCAAGAATCTCTTGCCGCCCAAATGTACAGACACCCCATTCAAAAGAACCGCCGTTCTATTGAATGGCAAGTACGCAGTGACATCATCGCGTACGACGAGCATGCGCTCGTCACATTCGATGCCCTCACCTCCATCTTGCTGCACCCTACCTATGTCTAGGAAGCTACCGCGCATGCGTCAAAGTCATTAAGAGCATGCGCGGGTTTCCACTGCGACAGGTAAGTATACACACTCTCGGGTTTCTCGGCAGGAAAACACTGCCGAGAATCACAACGAGAAAATAGAGCGCAGGTTCTCTATTTTTCTCATTGAGATTTTAGGCAGTTTTCTTGACGAGAAACCTGAAAGCCTCGTACACACGCACGGTATACTCGGCAAAGCTCTGCCAGCAGTTTTTCTTGCTGGTTCTTGTCGAGAAAAACGAGCGTGTGTACGAGGCTTTAAGGTAAGGGGAAAGGAAAGAAAAGAGAAAAGGAAAGAGAAAAAGGGAAAGGGAAACAGAAAGAAAACAGGAAAGGAAAGGGAAAAGGAAAGAAAAAAGGAAAGGGAAAGAAAAAAGGAAAGGGACAAGGAAAGAAAAAAGGAAAGGGAAAGAAAAAAGGAAAGGGAAAAGGAAAGAAAAAAGGAAAGTAAAAGGGAAAAGGAAAGAAAAAAGGAAAGTAAAAGGGAAAAGGAAATAAAAAAGGAAAGTAAAGGGGAAATGAAAGACAAAAGGAAAGAAAAAGGGAAAGGGAAAGAAGAAAGGAAAGGGAAAAGGAAAGAAACAGGAAAGGAAATGGAAAATGAAAGACAAAAGGAAAGGAAAAATTAAAGAAATAAAGAAAGGAAATGGAAAGGGAAAGAAAAAGGAAAACGGAAAATTGTATACTCACCTTTCCGTAATTTTTTCCTTTCCTGACGCATCTTCATGGCAGCACACACTGGGTTGTGACTCCGCCCCCACAACCTGACAGGATTGGTTAGCTATAAATTCGAAGAGGAGACACTCAGCATCATTCTCCGTAAATATCATCATTGAACAACAGGGTGGGCAGTTGTGTGCTGCCATGAAGATGCGTCAGGAAAGGAAAATTACGGAAAGGTGAGTATACAATTTTTCGTTTTCCTGACGCATTCATGGCAGCACACACTGGGAAATAACTCGCTAGTCGGGAGGGTTCAATGCAAAAGTATTTTATTCCTTATAGAGCCGAAGAATTGGCCCTGAAGATAGATCTGCCAAACTCAGAAGTTGCCAACAGAGCGGCGTTGACTCTGTAGTGGGTGATAAAGGTATGCCTGGAAGACCAGGTTGCTGCTCTGCAGATGGTCTCCGAAGAGACTCCACAATATGCTGCCCAAGAGGTAGCCACTGCCCTGGTTGAATGCGCTTTGATGCCTTCTGGGATCTCCAGCTGTTGAGTGGAATATGCTTTTTCGATAGCCTTAACTAGCCAAGAGGCGATGGTCCGAGGATGATGCCTCTTCGAATTTATAGCTAACCAATCCTGTCAGGTTGTGGGGGCGGAGTCACAACCCAGTGTGTGCTGCCATGAATGCGTCAGGAAAAATAAATGCTGCGTACATACGGTCGGAATTTCCGATGTGAGCTTTTGGTCGGAAATTCCGACCATGTGTAGGCCCCATCGGACCTTTTCTGTCGGAATTTCCGGCAGCAAAAATTTGAGAGCTGGTACTCAAATTTTCCGACGGTAAAAGTTCTTGTCGGAAATTCCAATCCTCTGTATGCAATTCCGACACACAAAAAACAACGCATGCTCGGAGAATCAATTCGATGCATGCTTGGAAACATTGAACTTGGCGGTCCGAATTTTGTGTGACCGTGTGTATGCAACACAAGTTTGAGCCAAAATTCAGTCGGAAAAAAATCCACGGTTTTCTTGTCGGAATTTCCGATCGTATGTACGCGGCAAAAAGGAAAGAAAAAGGAAAGGAAAGAAGAAACCTGCCTTTGTTTTAATATTTTTCAGCAAATACCAGGGTCACTTTCCACCAGTACTTCATCTCTCTGTAAGCTCTCAGGGTAGAAATAAATAGGTAGAGATAGATAGATAGATAGATAGATAGATAGATAGATAGATAGATAGATAGATAGATAGATAGATAGATAGATAGATAGATAGATAGATAGATAGATAGATAGATAGATAGATAGATAGATAGTGTCTGTAGACTAGACATTTATTTTTATACTTTGCACTGTCAGAAAGCGTTGTACGAATTTTAATACTACTGATGGAATTAGCAATGTTAGGCAATTATCCCTCATTACGTATGTAAATTCTCTTCCCCCAACAAATGCCAGAATTATCGAAAACTTTTGAAATCACATCCCGCTCCAAAACATGCAATCTGATTAATATGCATTTCCTTTATTCTTTGGTTCTTTTTCTTCTTCTTTTTTTTTTTTTTTTCCAGCAGAACATAAATATCGAACTGATTGCACATTATCAAAGGCAGCAATTTGCAATGGAAATGTAATTGTAAGCAGATCAGGAAATGAAGATGTACTAATGAATTTAGCTGAAACAACTTCAAAGCGCGATTGTCTTGCGCTGCGATTGTGTTTGCTAATTAAAATGAATGTTTATATAATGTATCATTTTCCATAAAGCATCAGAAATGCCAAAACTCTTCCTTGTAGTCATTTCAGTGCTGATGACAGTTACATGTGCGGGGATTTTTTTGTTTTTCTGCAACTCTTTTTTTCTTCTGAATTTTTGTCTGGGATCTTCGGTTATGATAGTTGTGTTCTAATAAAGAGAGGCGCCAGTGTGTTCTCCAAACCTTTACCACTCGCTGACCGTATAACATACGTATATGTCAGCAAAGTGGCAATGCTGCACAGGATCACATACCTAGTACGTGATCCTGCACTTCCGGGTAGGGGGCATGCAGGCGCGTCGCCGCCGTCCTGCTCCCACTGTGATTATACACAGTGGGAGCTGATTGGCAGGTACCGCAGACTGGATGTCCGCCAGCACCCGCTGATCCTTTGGTACTGAGGGAAAATGACAGTCTGCCTATGTAAACAAGGCAGATCGCCGTTCTGTCAGTAGGGAAGGCATGGATCCTGTGTTCCTGCAAAGCAGGGACACAGATCTATGCCTTCCCCTAGTAAAAGCACCTCCCCCACAGTACACTAATCACCAGCTAGGCACACAGTTAACCCTTTGATCGCTTCAGATGCTAAAATACCGGAACCAAGAATAAACCTCTCAGAGAAAGTAATGCACTGTACACACGATCGGAATTTCCAATGAAAAAAGTCAGACGGAATTTTTTCATTGGATTTTCTGATCGTGTGTGGGCCCAATCAGACTTTTTCCCATCGGAGTTTAGTAATAGAACATGTTTAACCCTATCGGAAATTCCGATCGTCTGTGTGGAACTTTGACGGAGAAAAAAACACGCATGCTCAGAATCAAGTCGACGCATACTCGGAAGCTTTGAACTTCATTTTTCTCGGCTCATCATAGTGCTCTAGGTCTGACAGGCCCAGATTCTCAAAGACTTACGACGGCGTATCTCCAGATACGCCGTCGTAAGTCTGAATGGACGCCGTGGTATCTCTGCGCCTGATTCATAGAATCAGTTACGCATAGATTTGGCCAAGATACGAGCGGCGTAAGTCTCCTACGCCGTCGTATCTTGGGGTGCATATTTACGCTGGCCGCAAGGTGGCGCTTCCGTTGATTTCCGCGTTGAATATGTAAATGAGCAAGATACGCCGATATGTATCTGAAATAGTAAAGTTAATGAGTATAATACTCATTAACTTTACACAATCACAGTTCACCTCCCTCTCCTATCCTGTCATCTGCTAGTATCCCTCTGTTATCCCATGTTTCTAACCATCTCCATGTCGCTTCCATCTTTGGCCCAGGCCTTTCATTCAGACATATTCCTATGCGAATATTGATTGATTCTACTTTACTACTTTAGATGCCTGACAAACATACTTATGTTCACAGCCTATACTTTTTATGGACCAATGAGGTCTCTATGGATACATCACTATACCTATGCCATGCCATGCCTGCTCTCCGTTTTGCCCCTGGAGGGGTCCCTTTCTGACTCCGCCCCCTCAGCTCCCGGGTGAGGCACCTGCTGCTGCCGTCTTGGGGCCGCACACCTGTAGCCAGGGCTTTTTTTCAGGGGGAACTCAGTTCCACCACCTCTGGCTCAGACCCTTTAGTGTCTGCTCACCACAATCACTTGCAAACACAGAAGTCTGGTTTCTGTGTTTGTCCAATACTATAATTATGTACTAATATTTATTGTTTATGTATCTTTTCAATTGGCAATTGTTGGTGTTATCTCTGTATGTAACAATTTTACTTTACGCATGTAAACAATTTTACTTCAATAAACTACTTATTGTATAACTACTGTTATTGTTACTGGCGGAAACGTTACTCACTTCATTTAAAGTCCCAGGGCGAATCCTTTGTTTTGCCTATTATATAGCAGATCATCCCCGGCAGCTGCAATGCACCTTCACCAGAATCATCCTTGTAACGGTTACCACCGTTTACGACCTTCCATCCCATCCACGACAGCTCATCTGACACACAGACAAATCAGCAGGCATCCCATTTCCCCAGAATCAAGACGAGACACAGCTCTGTACTTGTTCCAAATGTAATTGACACTTTAATAATTTCTTCTCAGCTTTTTATGCAGTTACAATGATGTGACAGTATTCAAAGGGACAATGAGATCTCCACCCCCCTAATCACACACCAAGGCTAATTACTAACCATTTTAGACGTGTCGGCGCCGGCATATAATTATCATGATCTCATCACTGCACATTCCTTCATTAACAGCATAATAAACAAAACACCATCACACACTGAGTTCCCTAGGCAGACGTTCCGTCTCCGCATACAGCTTGACACCTATTCACACCTCTGAGCATCAATAGACTTTAGACAGTGTTATCACACAATTAAAGGCCTTTCAAGAGCCAGCCTTATTTAACATGTTAACAGTCTTCACAGAGAGAGTCACTATTAACTGGTTGGGTCACAATTAACCAACAACTTGCAATCTCTCAAGATCCTGCAATATGAACTATTTTTAATGTCCCATCTCATGTAATACATGAATTATGATTAGCCACCCTATGCCCAAAAGGGGCACAGGGTGAACTTAGACCCAAGAGTTCTTAGGGCCGCTGGCACAGGAGTATCCCCCATCCCTCAAAAGTCTCTGGGTGTCACGGGTCATCCTGTTACAATCCTCCACACGCCGATTTGTTAGGTATAAAGCAAAGAATCTCTCATATTGTATAAAACTTTTAGTTTTATTGTGTAAATCATTAGACTCACATATCATGCAGTAAAACAACTCTGGCATATACCCTAAAATAGCTTCACTGTCACTTCTGGTAACAACGTGGTGACGTCACAGCTGGCTCCTCCCTACGCATTTCATCATATCTGACGTCATTTGGGGCACGGAGGCCACACTGAGAGTCACTCAAATGTAGGAAGCAGGGAAACCAAGCCTCGTTTTCAATCATTTTGCACTCCCAATGAAAAGAGCTAAAAAGCATCACGTGGTATCAATGGTGGACCGCGTCTTTTTGCAATGCAGGCAGATTGTGGCTGGTGGGAGGGGCCGGCAGGGTGATGTACATACGGTAGCTTCATGAAAACATCACAGCCCCCTGCCACCTTAGGCAAATATCAAACACCTTAACCCCTTCACGTCGGTGTAAAACAAATATGCGGCCTTCAGCTTGAAGGTTTTTTTTTAGTGTAGACGGTCGGCTTTCTTGTGATAATGACTGATGTGGCTAAGCAGCTGCTTGGCTGTTATCCCCAGCAGCGGGAGTAGCTGTCCCCCCCTATCTTGCCGCCTTCCGTGGCTCGCTTGGGCTTTCCTGTTTCACCGAGAGCCCCAAGCCACTAGCCGGCACATTCGCCGGCTGGCCAGAGACCCGAACGAAGCTGGAAACGGTTTACTGGAGACATAAAGGTGTCAGATTTAAAAAAAATAACAACTTTTGAATGCTTTTAAGTGCAAAGGAGGAATTTTTGAGTCTTATAGAACTCAGATCTCTCCATAAAGAGTACCTGTCATTGCCTATCACTGTCACACGGGATGTTTACAGCAATAAAAACAATCAGAATTTTTTTTAAAGGGACAGTGTAAAAAAAAATATATGATTTATTTTTTTAAAGCACTCCCATCCCTTTGAGCTTGTGCGCGGAAGTGAACACATACATAAGTGGCGCCCGCAAATGTAACCACACATGTGAGGTATCACGGTGGTCGTTATAGCGAGAGCAATAATTCTAGCACAAGTCCTCCTCTGTAATTTTTTAATTTTTAAAGCGCCGCCTATGGAGATTTTTAGGTACCGTAGTTTATCGCAATTCCACGAGTGCGTGGAATTTTAAAGTGTGACACGTTTGGTATCTATTTACTCGGCGTAACATCATCTTTCACGTTATACAAATAAATTGGGCTAACTTTACTGTTTTTTTTGGTTTTTTTTAATTCATGAAAGTGTATTTCTTAAAAAAAAAAAAAAAATGCATTTGAAAGACCACTGCTCAAATACAGTGTGACATAAAATATTGCAACAAGCATTTTTTTCTCTATGGTCTCTGATAAAAATATATATATAATGTTTGGATTCAAAGTAATTTTCAAGCAAAATATATGGATTTTAACTTATAAGCAACAAATGTTAGAAAAAGGCTTAGTCATGAAGGAGTTAATATGTGGGTGTCAGTGTGCCGGAGTGAGTGTTCCTGGGCAGAACGCTCTGGGTAACGCCCACATGAAATGCCATGCCTCCATAATTGAAAGAACTGAAATCTATTGAATGAAAGGGGCGGGGCAGGGACAGACAGTAAACAAGGCGGGGCTCTGTTGACTCGCTGCAGCGTGAAGTGCCGTGAAATCAGAGGAAGCCATTTCAGTCCTCGGAGGAGCCGGTACACCTGTGCAAGACTGAAGGGAAGGCCGGAGTTCTGCTTTAACCACTTTAGCCACAGAAAGATTTACCCCCTTCCTGACCAGAGCACTTTTTGCGATTCGGCACTGCGTTGCTTTAACTGACAATTGCGCGGTTGTGCGCCGTTGTACCCAAACAAAATTGACGTCCTTCTTTTCCCCACAAATAGAGCTTACTTTTGGTGGTATTTGATCACTTCTTCGTTTTTTTTTGTGAAAAAAATGCAATATTTTTTACTTTTTGCTATAATAAATATCCCCCAAAAATATAAAAAATATAAAAAAATTCCTTAGTTTAGGTCGATACGTATTCTTCTACATATTTTTGGTAAAAAAAATCTCAATAAGCGTTGATTGATTGGTTTACGCAAAAGTTTTAGGGGCAGATTCACTAACAATTGCATGGGCGCAGAGTATGTGAGATACGCTACGCCGCTGTAACTTACTTTTTCCAGCTTCGAATCCACAAAGAATTTGAACCGTAAGTTACGGCAGCGTAGTGTATCTCTCGCAGCGTAATGACGCGCAATTCAAATGAAGCGCGTCCCCGCGCCGAACGAACTGCGCATGCGCCGTCCCTAAATTTCCCGCCGTGCATTGCGCTAAATTACGTCGCAAGGACGTCATTGTTTTGACGTGGACGTAAATTACGTCCAGCCCGATTCACGGACGACTTACGCAAACGAAATCAGATTTTTAAAATTATACGCGGGAACGACGGCCATACTTAACATTGCGTACGCCACCATATAGCAGCTTTAACTATATGCCGAAAAAAGCTGACTAGAGACGACGTAAAAGAATGCGACGGCCGCTCGTATGTTCGTGGATCGTCGGAAATAGCTAATTTGCATACTCGACGCGGAATACGACGGGAACGCCACCCAGCGGACGCCGAAGAATTGCATCTTAGATCCAAAGGCGTACGAAGACATACGCCTGTCGGATCTAACCCAGATGCCGTCGTATCTTGTTTTGAGGATTCAAACCAAAGATACGACGCGGGAAATTTGAAAGTACGCCGGCGTATCAGTAGATACTCCGACGTACTCTCTTTGTGGATCTGCCCCTCAGCGTCTACAAAATAGAGGATAGATTTATGGCATTTTTTTATATATTTTTTTATTAGTAATGGCGGCTCTCTGCGATTTTTTTATCGTGACTGCAAAATGATGGCAGACACATCGGACACTTTTGATACTATTTTGGAACCATTGTCATTTATAAAGCAATCAGTGCTATAAAAATTACTGATTACACTGGCAGGGAAGAGGTTAACCCCTATGGGGCGAGGACGCGATTCTAACTGTGGGAGGGGGTGGGCTACAAGTGATACGACAGTGATCACTGCTCTCGATGACAGGGAGCAGTTGATCGCTGTCCTGTCAATAGGCATAACAGGGAAATGCCTTGTTTACATAGGCATCTACCCATTCTGCCTCTCCGTGAAACGATCGCCGGCACCGGGGCGGACATTGAGTCCACGGGACCCGTGGTCACACTCACGGAGCTCGTGGCGGAAGCAGCGCTGGTGGTGCACGTGCGCCCACAATGCCGCGATTTAAAGGGGACGTACAGGTACATCCATATGCGCAGCCATGCCGTTCTGGTGCTGTAAATAGTCATGCAAGTGGTTAAAGCTGTTTTGGCAATCTATTATTCTTTATAACAATTGTCCTTCAGAGTCTCAGAAACAATTTTGCTAATGGGATATATTTAAGGGTCTGTAACTGTTAAGCCATTATAAACAAACAAAAAGTTTTTGGTTAGAGCGGAAGTCTACTTGATCATAACTTCAGAACATAAATCTGTTTATTGCCTTCTATAAATTCTGACAATGATACCTCCAGTAATCACTGGTAATGTGCTGAGCTTCTAACACGCCATCATCGATGTGCTGGAATACGTCTTCACGTGGCGCTCTCCAGCTAAAGCAACAATCTCCTTAATGATAAAAGAGGGTGGCATAACACAATAAGTAAATAAAATAATGAGAGCATGCAAAGAGCAAAATGAAGGATAGAAGTTATTTGGCTTCGCTCATAAGTTCATCCTTCAGAGTGGAGCCTCTTATTATTCTGTTAGCTCGTTAAGCACAAATGTTATTGTCTTTCAGCGAGTAACAAACTCACAATACGCCGCGATAATTGCTTCTGATATATGAACGGTCATTAGACACAAAACACAGCTGCGCGTTGGCACTTCAGCATGAATTTCATTGTCGGGCTTCTTTTCTTGTTTGGCATTTTACATAGAAACATAGATAAGTGACGGAGGAAAAACAAAGTAAAGCGATGGAAGAAAATATATAAAAGTGATAGAGGAAAACATAAAGAAATAATAGAGGAGAAACATAGAAAAGTGATGGAGAAATACACAGAGAAATGATGGAGGAAAAACATAAGGAAATCATAGAGGAAAAACAGACTAATGATGGAAAAGAACATAGAGAAATGATGGAGAAAAACATAGAGAATTGGTGGAGAAAAAACATAGAGAAATGATGGAGGAAAAACATAGAGAAATGATGGAGGAAAAACATAGAGAAATGATGAAGGAAAAACATAGAGAAATGATGGAGGAAAAACATAGAGAAATGATGAAGGAAAAACATAGAGAAATGATGGAGGAAAAACATAGAGAAATGATGGAGAAAAAACATAGAGAAATACCGCTGCTTCTATGAGGCGCAGTCAATGTTAAGTATAGCCGTCGTTCCCGCGTCGATTTTGAATTTTATTACGTCGTTTGCGTAAGTCGTTCTCGAATACGGATGGACGTCGTTTACGTAAGCGTCGAAACCACTGACGTCTAGCGACGTCAGTGGGAGCAATGCACGCCGGGAAAATTCACGGACTGCGCATGCTCATTTAAATCGGCGCGGGGACGCGCCTGATTTAAATAGTACACTCCCCCTAGCCGCGGAATTTGAATTCCGCCGGGGGATTTACGATCCGCCCCCGCAAGTTTGGAGGTAAGTGGTTTGTGAATTACCCACTTGCCTCTCAAACTTGCGGCAGCGTATCTTAAATCACATAGATCACGCGGATCTAAAGATCCGTTGATCTATGTGAATCTAGCCCACTGTGTTCAGTGTTCCACCAATCACAGACGTTCTTTCATCCTCGGACAAGAGAAGGTCCATGATAGGCGGAACACTGAACACAGTGTCTGCTGGGAAACTGATCTGCTGAGTCCGAGGATGAAAGAATGTCCGTGATAGGCGTTTGACACTGTGTTCAGTGTTCCGCCTATCACAGAACAGAACGGGAATGGGATCCTGAACAATTTTCCTGGCAGTTGTGGCTGAATTTTAGTTGGTCTACCTGACCGTGGTTTGGTTTCAACAGAACCCCTCATTTTCTAATTCTTGATTACAGATTCAACACTGCTAGGTAAAACTTGTTGCTAATCAGTCAATCACATGGCAGCATTTAGGCATCTAGGCGTGGTGAAGACGACTTGACGAACATCAGAATGGTAAATAAAGTGTATTACAGTGACTGAGTATTTCAAAAACTGCTGATCTATTGGTATTTCACACATTACCATCTCTCAGGTTTACAGAAAATGGTCCAAAAAATATAAAATATCCAGTGAGCAGCAGTTGTGTTTGGGAAAATGCCTTGTTGATGTCAGAGGGTTACCAGATGTGATGAGGACGAGGATGACAGGAGGTGGGGTGTTAGCAAGGATGCAGTGGGTTGCCAGGTGATGAGGACGAGGATAAGCAACATCCCTAAGGGCCGATTCTGCCGTCTTAGACGGAATTGTACCAAAGACTCTGACTATGTTGAACTCAGTGCCAATCTAAAAAGGAAATTCTTGGATAAACAGTATCCTGAGAGCTTGATTGACAAAGCACACAATTTTTACCTCCATGGTAAGCCTCCCAAACCCGACAAAACCATGCATGACTGCTCAACCAGATTTGTGACCACTTTCCACTCCAAACACAAGAATATGGAAAGAATATTATCAAAACACTGGAACATCCTACTGCAGGATTCTCATCTGAAATCCGTACTTCCCGAATACCCGAGAGTCACTTACTGGAGCGCTCCGAATCTGAAAAATAAAATCGCCCTGAGCAAACTAAAGTCTTTTACCAATCTGCCTCCCGTCCCCATCCTCATACCGATAGTAGGCATGTATCAATCCCGTAAACCTTTGTGCAAGACCTGTAAATTCATTAGTCATGGCCAGAAAACATTCAGTGCAAAAGGGAAAACTTACCCACCAAAAGAGTTCTACAATTGCTCCTCTGACTTTGTGGTATATGGCCTCAGTTGCCCAGGCGATCTACTGTACTGTACGTAGGCCGAACCATAAGACCCTTGAGACAAAGGTTCGGTGAGCTCAGGAGATATATTAAGGGTGGCACCGACCCTCACAGCGTCCCAAGACATTTTACAACGGTACATCAAAAATCCACCATAGGTCTCCAGGTGTGGGTCATCGAACAAATCGATAGATCCCTCCCGGCAGCCAAAAGATTCAAGAAGCTTTGTGCCAGAGAGACATACTGGATCTATAGTTTAGATGTACTCTCACCTGGTGGCATTAATGAGAGCATTGAAATTACCACCATTCTATAACAGAATAGAAGAGAAGAAGCCAAGCGGTCCATGGTAACTCTGGAGGAGCTGCAGAGATCAACAGCTCAGGTGGGAGAATCTGTCTATAGGACAACTATGATGCCTTGTACACACACATGTCGGAAACCAGATGGAGCGACCTTTAGGTGCCCACACTGCTTCCTTTCTGTATGTTAAACATTAAACCTGAAATAGATCTAATAAGCGATTTAAATTTCAAACGCCATCGCCAGAAAAAAGAAACACGCAAAGAAGCCGGGAAAACATCTAATGAGGACCTCAGGTTATCTGTCTGCAGAACAATGGCGTAATGATTCAGATGTAAGCCGCTGACCTTTCTTGCAGCGACTCAGTCTCGCGGCTCAATGGACAAAATCCTTTTTTTGTTTGTTTTTTTCTTATTTTTTATTTTATTTTATTTTTAAGTGGAAAGTTCCAGCAGCGTGCATAAGAACACAAATTAATGCACAAAGCTCGGGACTCCAGATTTGGAGATATACTAATTCCCGATTACCATTCTTCCTTGCACACTGAGCTCCCTGTGATACTAGAGCTGGAAAGAATTATCCGGTGCTATGCCGAAGACAGCAGGGGAAGGCTGTAAGAAAAAAAGATTAAAATAGAACTGTCTGCTGTAAATGCTTTGTAATAAAGACCAGATTGGGATGATACCGAAAGTTTTTTTTTTTCTTTCTTTTTGGCACTGCTACATCGTATATCAGCGGTAGAGATGAGTGAACTTCTGAAAAGTGCTCTCAGTAGTGGTCAAACTACTTAAACAAATGCAAGCCTCCAAACTTTGCAACTTCCCATCTAAAAGTCACATTGAAGCCAAAGAGAATCCAAATTAGGTTCCCCAGCAGGGCCTGCATCTCCCGAGAAAGCAAAAGTCCAGATGACTGCAGGAACATGAGGTACAGACAACTGCATAACCTGCCAGAAACTGCATAGAGACACAGGTATCAGGGTGCACTAGGAGTCACCGGCTGGCATGGGATGTTCTGGGGTGCACTGGAGTCTTGGGGTGCACAGCGATACGTTGAGGTCACTAGATTACACAAAATGCTCTGGGGTGCACTGGAGCCACTGGACACACAGGAGCACTCTAGGGTGCACTGGGGTTACTAGATGACAGAGGATGCTCTTGGGCGCTCTTGAGTCACAGGGGATACACTGGGGTCACAATATCACACAGGATACTCTTGGGCTGTCTTGATTCACAGGGCACCCAGGGATACACTGGGGTCACAAGATCATACAGGATGTTCTGAGGCGCACTAGAGTCACTGGGTGCACAAGAGCAAACTTGGCTTAGTTGATGACACAGGATGTCCTTGGCCTTGGGTGCACTTGAGTAACGGGTCGCCCAGGGGCACACTGGTGTCACAAGATGGCACAGGATGTTCTAGGGTGTACAGGAGTCATGGAACATACATTGATGCATTGAAGGTCACACAAAGGCACACGGGAGACACAGGTATCATGGAGTTGCACAGGGTGCACTAGGAGTCACTGGATGGCACAGGATATTCTGGGGTGCACTGAAATCCTGGAGTACACAGCGATGCATTGAGGTCACTAGATGACACAAGATGCTCTGAGGGGCACTGGAGCCACGGGACACGCAGGGGCACACAGGGGATAACAAGATTACAAAGGATGACCTGAGGTGCACTGGAGTCAGTGTGCACAGGAGCAAACTGGGGTTACTATATGACAGAAGATGCTTTTGGGCTCTCTTGAGTCACAGGGCACCCAGGGGATACACTGGGGTCACAAGATCACACAGAATGCTCTTGGGCTCTCTTAAGTGACAGGGTACCCAAGGGTAAACTGGGGTAACAGGATCATGCAGGATACTCTGAGGTGCACTAGAGTCACTGGATGCCCAAGGACGAGCTTGGCTTACTAGATGACACAGGATACACTTGAGTAACGGGTCACCCAGGGGCGCATTGAGGTCACAAGATGTTCTAGGGAGTACAGAAGTCATGGAGCATATATAGATGCATAGGGGGTCAAATGAAGGCTCATGGGCGACACAGGTATCATGGAGTTGCACAGGGTGCACTAGGAGTCATTGGATAGCTTGGGATGTTCTGGGGTGCGCTTGAGTCTTCTGGTGCACAGCGATGCAATGAGGTCCCTAGATGACACAAGATGCTGTGGGGTGCACTGGAGCCACAGGACACACAGGGGCACACTGGGATAATAAGATCACACAGAATGCTCTGCAGTTGACTGAAATCATGGGGTGCACTTGAGCAAACTGGGGTTACTAGATGACAGAGGGTGCTCTTGAATCACACGAAACCCAGGGGCACACTGGGGTCACAAGATGAAAAAGGATGCTCTGAGGTGCACTGGAGCCACAGGGGTGCACAGGGGTGAACTTGGCTTACTAGATGACACAGGTTGCCCTTGGGTGCACTTGAGTAACGGGTCTCCCGGGGGCACACGGAGGTCACAAGATGGCATAGGATGTTCTAGGTTGTACAGAAGTCGTGGAACATACATAGACACATCGGGGGGTCACAAAAAGGTACATGGAAGACACAGGTATCATGGAGTTGCACAGAGTGCACTAAGAGTCTCTGGATGGCACGGGATGTTCTGGGGTGCACTGGAGTCTTGGGATGCATAGCAATTCATTGAGATCACTAGCTGGCGAAAGATGCTCTGGTGTGCACTGGAGCCACAGGACACACTGGGGCACAAGATCACACAGGATGCTCTGAGATGCATTGGAGTCACAGGGCGCACAGGAGCAAACTTGGCTTATTAGATGACAAAGGATGCTCTTGGGTGCTCTTGAGTGACAGGGCACACTGGGGTCACAAGGTCACAGCGGATGCTCTGAGGTGCACTAGAATCCCAGGGTGCACAGGGGCGAACTTGGCTTATTAGATGACACCGAGTCATGGGACATACAGTATCTCACAAAAGTAAGTACACCCCTCACATTTTTGTAAATATTTTATTATACCTTTTCATGTGACAACACTGAAGAAATGACACTTTGCTACAATGTTGTGTAGTGAGTGTACAGCTTGTATAACAGTGTACATTTGCTGTCACCCTCAAAATGACTCAACACACAGCCATTATTGCAAAATGAAGGAAAAACGTTCTGGACAGCCGCACTCCAAAAATTAATTGCTTTTATTGTAAAATCAAAAAAACACACAAAAAGCATGCCACAGCAGACGGGGTAAAAACCTGACGCGTTTCACACCAAACTTTCGTGCTTATTCATTTTGTTGCCAGTGGTTTAGACATTCATGGCTGTGCGTTGAGTTATTTTGAGGGGGCAGCAAATTTACACTGTTATACAAGCTGTACACTCACTACACAACATTGTAGATACAAAGTATCATTTCTTCAGTGCGGTCACATGAAAAGATAGAAGAAAATATTTACAAGGGTGCACAATCAGACTAATCAGTCCAGTAGTTTGCATGGCAGCAGTCAGCAGGTAGATTCGGCAGCAGGGCAGGCTGGTAGTAGATGAGCTGGCATGATGCTTGGCTGGAGGCAGACTGTACTAAGCAGCTGGAAGCAGGAACCAGATGGAAGCTTGCTGGACTGGGACCTGTAGCAGGCTGGATGAGCGAGGTGCAGGGTCAGACAAGCCAGGTCAGATATAGACGGCTAACAGCAGGATGGGCGAGTAAAAAGATAAGTCAGCACTGGGAGATCAATCAAGCAGAAACAGGAGGCATAATCCAAGACAAGCCGGGTCGGGGCAGGTAGCAGACAAACGTAGGTCAGAGGTAAGCCAGATCAAGATCAGCAGTCACCCGGAATCAGGAACAACACACAGAAACTGCAGACCAAACAGCAATGAGCCCAAACTGAAGGCTGTTTAAATAACCCGCTTGGTGCCAGCATTAGTGACAGATTTTTCCCTGGACTATGCACATCTGCCCGGGCATTTGCCAGTCTGAGCATGCTCATATGTGTGCACTGAGAGATTTCATCAGCACCAAGGACATGCCTTTCCTGACAGTATAGATGTGAACAGGAGCACATATAGAAGAGTGTGGAGAGTGTAAGCGATACACAAAATATTTTTTTGGGTTATAAAATAAATACATACCAGGTCACAAGATTATACTATGTAGTGCCCTCTACTACAGTGTTTCTCAACTCCAGTCCTCAAGGCGCCCCAACAGGTCATGTTTTCAGGCTCTCCATTATTTTTCACAGGTGATATGATCAGTTTCACGGCCTTAGTAATTACCACAGCCGTTTCATCGGAGGGAAATCCTGAAAACATGACCTGTTGGGGCGCCTTGAGGGTTGGAGTTGAGAAATACTGCTCTACTATATAGGTAGGTGATAGAGGTAATGTTTTTTTTTGTGATAGCTGCCAGACAGGTAAATTTAGGCAGGCCTATGTTGAATGCTAGGCTTTCTTGTTTTGATCTGGGGGGAAGGGAGTGGTTAGTGTAGCAGTGGGTGTGACCACCTGTCCTTTAGTTCTTGAGTGCCTCCCCTGCTTCCAATGAGAATGTTCTGGAAGAGGGGCAGGGCTGGGGACTTGAGTGACAGGGAGTTCATGTGAGGAGCCCTGACCAATCCCCAACTGGAATTGGCAGGGGGCAGGCCTCCTTCATAAACTCAGGTCCAGCCCACTGGAGGGGAGTTTTCGGCTGGGTGAAGTGAAGAATGGAGTGTTAGACTGCAACAGGAGGCCCATACCAATCTGGGGGTGTACAGGCCATGGCGGAGGAGCTCTGGAGCTGGGAGGGAGCCTCTCCTTACACGGACATGTAGGAGGTGTCCTGGAACAGAGGAGCTGGAGAAGCAGTCGGTACGCATGGTCTGGGTAAATTCTTCATCAAGGATTTAGGACAGGAGAAGTTCGGTAAATGTGACACAGTGGATATCTGCAGGAGGCATGCCAAGGGAGCTGGGTGCAAGCCCAGAGGAGAGACTGTGGGGTTTTGTGTCAAATCGCTGTGGCCAGAGGACACAGGGTTTGCAAGAAGGACTGGCCGTGCATCAGTAGTCCACCGACCATTTTGTGCTGCTAATTAACCTGGGCCATCAAGAAGGGGTACTACATGCCTCTGGCCTATCAGAATTCAGCAAAGTCCAGCAACCATCAGGGATTATTCAGAGTGATCTCTGGTGCAGTGTGAAGATGATGGGGCAGAAAGACTAACGCCGTGGCAGTGAAGTTTGTGCAGGAGGAGAAGAGTCCTGGGAGTAACAGTCTGCAGGAGTTGTGTAGAGGAGGAGGAATTGTCTGCAGGGGTTGTGCAGAGGAGGAAGTAAAGTTGAGACTGCCAAGGTTAGAGTCCATCATTTTTTTATAAGTGCAACATTCCATACCCTTTCCCTCAACCAAGTTATATCCCCCAAGTAAATGACTGTTCATTGTCTACTGGAGAGTGATGTTTGAAGGTCTGGCAGCAGGGTGAATATGGTGGATGATAGTAACTAGTAGCAACCATCCGCTACTACTACATTTTACTTCTAGATAATAGCTTGACTTGTTTTTTTGCTTTGTTTGCCTTAGGTATTACTACTTACCTAGAGTAGTAGATAGAAAGCCCTTCCATTTCAGGCTGCTGCCTCTTTGAAGACCACCACTCTCTTTGGTGATGCCAAAAGGCAAAACGCTAAAAGTACCTGTCAGAGAACCAACCGTGGAAGAACTGGTAGATCTGTCCTGCACGGACCAACGAGCACAGGGCGCATTCACACTAGCACACGCATGGGCAACAATTCTGTGAACTCAGTGTTCTTTACTGCGCACGCACGTGCACCAGTACGCATGCAATGCAGGCGGGACTCCTGGCGTCAGTGCGCTATTTAAAGCTTGCTGCAGCAGTTACCAACCCTTCAGCCCTTGATGTGATCCTAAGTTCCTGTTCCTGTTTCCTTGTATTCCTGTTGACGACCCCACTTACCTGACCAGTCTTCTCTGTGCATGAACCCTGGCTTGTCTCTCGGCCTATCCTGTGTCCTGTTCCTGTCTGCTTGATCCAGTGTATGACCTTGGCTTGCCTTCTGACCTTTTCCAGTAACTTCCTCTCTGCTTGCTACCTGTGTATGACTCCCGGCTTGGCTCCTGACTCCGCCCCTGGGTTTTCCTGCCATACCACCTCATGCGGTACTTCCGTGGTACCCCTGCCTGACTGCGTATCCTGGTCTACAGCTGATCTCCAACATCTACTCAGCAAGTCGCAGCTGGCAACTCCTGCATCTCTGGGCATAGCACCCCCTGTGTCACCTCCAGGGGGCGTTCTGCACTTAGTCGCAAGGGAAGCCCTCTCAGCACTTCGGCCTCTGGTAAGGTACGTGACAGTACCATCAGGCTGATTTCGATACACCCGGAGATACTTAGCAAGACTGTGTTTCAGGAAATTGAAGCTACCATTGGGAGGATATAATTTGACTGTAATGGTGGCTTGTGATGGAGCCCCTGGGAACTTCTTGTGGTTTCTTGAAAGCCCAGTTGAGAAACCGTATAGTAAAGGTTATGTCTGGGCCAGTCAGTAGCATACAACTGTGATTCTGAATAAAATATTTGAAATTTAATTTGAGAAATAGTTTCCATCTGCAAAACTAGTTGTGCCTGTTGTTGCTGAAGACTCAGAAGCCTTAACGTGTTTAACACTTAAAAGACCAGACATTTGTGACACGTCAAATCATCTTCAAGCCCCTTTGAAGATAATTTTGAAAACGTTGCCGCGCCATCCCAGTATTACATGTGACAAACTTTCACTTCTGATTAAACAGAGAAAAGCCTTCTAACGTGTTGTCTAAGTTAACATGAAAAGGAAAAGAAAAGCCTGGATCTTCCCTGAAAAGAAGTACAAGAAGAGGGATGCTTCAACTTTTGTCGCATTGTTGGTTAACATAGTTGCCCTTGACATAACAAAGTGCTGACTTGCAGTCTGGAAACAGCTGGAGGTAAGTGGGAAAGGTCAGCCAATGTTTCAGCTGTCACTCTGAAATTCCTTAGGTAGTAAAGATTAAATTGAATAGCAGTCAAGGAAAAAGGTGTTCAAGAAGGCTTGAAGGATGGAAAATGCAGTGTAGTATTTTTATTTATTTTTTTTAAAACATAATCACTGGTGATAATTGAGGGTTTGAGCCAACAAGACATGAATACTTGCCATTAAAATTGACTTATTCTGGCATTTATCTCTTGCACCTTGGCTCTAAGGCTAACCAATTCCATGCAGTTGCCGGCATCCCAATCGTCTTCAAAATCCTGATACTTTAACCCCTTTCATTGTGTCCAAAGCCTTTCATTGTGTACAACTGTCATGTGATCTGCTGTGATTGGCCACACGGACCAGTACAGTGATCTGTCATTGGCCATGTCTGGTAAACACGGTGGGTGACAGATCGTGCCATGATATAGACAAGGCAGGGGAAGAAGAAGGGGGAGGCATTTTCCTTAAAAACGCATTGGCTCAACCTTATGACCCAGATTCACAAAGCACTTACGCCGACGTATAACAAGTTATGCCGACGTAAGTGCAAATGTGCGCCGTCGTATCTGTGCGCCAGACTCACAAACTAATATGCGTCTAAAAACAGGCTTCACCCCGCCAACGTAACTTGCCTACGCCGGCGTTGGGTGGGCGCACATTTAGGCTGGACGCATGGTGGCTCTCCCATTGATTAGCCATTCAAATATGCAAATGAGGGAAATACGGCGATTCACGAACGTGCGTGTGCCCGGTGCAGGCTACGCGAGATGCGCGTAAGTTGTACGTCCGGCGTAAAGTTATGCCCCATAAAGGAGGTGCAACCCAGCAGCAGACATGCAAAGGTCTGCACCAGGGAACACAAGCCGGCGTATTTTACGTTGGACGTGTGTCTGGCTGGGCATAGGTTACGTTCACGTCGTACGCAGTGATCCGGCGTTGTTTAGGCAGTTGTTCCGACGTGGTTGTGAGCAGGCACAGGGGGATGTGTCCACGTCACGGCGCATGCGCCGTTCGTGATACGTATCTGTCTGGCGCTCGGCCCATCATTTGCATGGGGTCACGCCTCATTTGCATGGGTCACGCCCACTTCCACCTACGCCAGCTTACTCCTTCGAAACCCATGCCGCGCTGGCGCAGCGTTGGGAGCACTGGCTTGCTGAATTCCATGCTTGCCTCTCTGCGCTGCATTGGCATAACGTACAGTGGTTACTCTACGGCTGCGTAATGTGCGCCCACACTCTGTGAATCTGGGTCTATGCTTTTGTTAAGATTTTGTTTTTGTTTTTTGGGGAACGCCTTTTATACTGGGTGCTCTCCAGAACCTACTCCAGGAATGGTTGAATGGAAGTTCAAATATGTTGGCAGGCAGTCCTCATCAATTTTCTTCATGAACTGTGTACTTATCTATTTGCTTTCATTTGAAAACGGGGCTTTGCTGCTTCGAGAGCGTCGTGTCATATACTGGAATTGTGTGGATTCTCCCGCCCCCTCTGGCTCTAGGAGGTGATTGATGTATTGATTTATATGATGAATAGGAAATGAATTCACACTCTAAATAAAGATCTCTGACTATCACAATGCATTTAATGAACGGCCGCTCAAGGTTTTCTGCTCCACAAAAATGTAGGATGATAAGAATCGACAGAACAAAGGAAGTGAACAGATGTGAACGGCGCCAGGATTCTCGCAGAACGCACATATTCCTTATTTTGTATTTGTTTTGATTAAAGGAAAAATAAACCGTTATGTATTGCTTTAATTTTTTGTTGAACCCTTTCGCTGCCAGAGACGTTTTTGCATTTTTCTTGCACACAAGTAAAATAATTTTAGGCCTGAAGATTACACAAAAAAACCCCAAACATATATTTTCTGAAAGCAGAAAACCTAGAGAATAAAATAGTGATAGCTCCAATTTTTTATGTCACACTTAATTCTCACAAGGGTCTAGGAAACTCAAACTTTTAGTAAAAAACACACTGAAGTGAATTCTAGGGCAAAGAAACACATAAAACTACCCACATTTTTGGTAAAATATAAAAAATGAGGTTGCACTGAGTAATTAGATACCCAACATGTCAAACCTTAAATTGTGCACCCGATAAATGGTGACAACTTCAGTACCCTATATTTTCTATATGCGAAAATATCTATATGCGTATTTCTACGAACGATCGAACATATGATGTTCGAGTCGAACATACGTTCGACTCGAACACGAAGCTCATCTCTACTTAGGGGACCATGTAGATCATATAGAGCACAAGATGAGGGAATTTACTGATGCGCACAACAAACTGGTTGATGCCCATAATGAGAAAGGAGGAGGAAATAGACACACTTAAGGCCAAGCTGGCAGACCTTGAAGATTGGGCTCGCAGAAGTAATATAAAGTTCAGAGGAGTGTCGGAAATGGTCCTTTTGGCTGATCTTCACCGCTATATACAGCAACTGATTTCCACCCTATTGCCAGACATCCCTCACCGAGAGGTCATAGTGAATTGGGCTCATAGGCTTCCCAAGCCTAATCATCTACCTGATAATGTGCCCCGTGACATCTTTCCTAGGATCCACTTTTATCACATAAAAGATGAGCTCATGCAGTCAGCAAGACGCAACTCCCCCCTCCCAGATCCTTATGCCTACCTCCAACTTTACACGGATCTCTCACAACATACTATCATGGCACACAAAAAGCTAAATAGGCTGATATAAAGTAGACTTCAATAGAATAAGTTGTTAATACCCAAACTTTATATATAGCAGAACACTGAGGTTACCATCAATGCAAAGACTGGTAAGGTTCACCCTAATTATGGTAGATTTAAAAATAAAAAATAAAAAACATGAAATCGCTGCCTGATTTCGTGACTTAATTTCCCATTTAAATGTATTTTTTATAAACAGGCTGATATAAAGTGGACTTCAACTGGAGGTGTTGGGAATACCTAAGCTTAAACATTTATAACAAGACACCAAAGTTACCATCAATGCAAAAATTAGAAAGGTGCACCATAATTATGGTAGATTTAAAAAAAAAATTAAATCCTTAACAGATTTTGTTTTACCTAAAAATCGAATTATTTATTTTTTATAACCAGGCTGATATAAAATGGATTTAAATGGGAAGAGTTGGGAACACTCAAACATAAGCATTTGTAACAGAACTCCAGGGTTGCCATCAATGAAAAAATGGCGTGGTGCACCATAACTATGCTAGATTAAAAAAAACATGGATTTTATTACCTAATCTCCAATTTCAATATTTTTTTTATAGATAGGCTGATATAAATTGGATTTCAATGGGAGGAGCTGGGAACACCCAAATTTAAGCATTTGTAACAGAACTTTAGGGTTACCATCAATACAAAAATTGGTGTGGTGCACCATAACTATGACGGGGGAAAAAAAACATGGAGGGCCAGATTCACAGAATAGATACGACGGCGTATCTCCTGATACACCGTCGTATCTCTTGTCCTATCTATGCGGCTGATTCATAGAATCAGTTCCGCATAGATAGCCCTAAGATCCGACTGGTGTAATTGACTTACACTGTCGGATCTTAGGATGCAATACTTCGGCAGCTGCTGGGTGGAGTTTGCGTAGTTTTCCTGCGTCGGGTATGCTAATGAGCATTTACGGCGATCCACAACGGTTTTCGCGTTCGTTACGTCATCGCTATAATTTTTTTCCCGTCGCAAAGTTACACCTGCTTTAACATGGCTTAACTTTAGTCGAGCCATGTTAAAGTATGGCCGTCGTTCCCGGGTCGAATTTCAATTTTTTTTTGTTTTGGCGTAAGACGTCCGGGAATACGAATGGACGCTACGCACGTTGCCGTTCTAAAAAATGACGTCACATCGCGCAAAGCACGGCGGTAATTTATAAACTGAGCATGCGCAGTACGTCCGGCGCTGGAGCGCGCCTAATTTAAATGGTAGACGCCCCATTTGAATTGGGCGGGCTTGCGCCGGACGTGTTTACGATACACCACCGCAAGTTTACAGGTAAGTGCTTTGTGGATCAGGCACTTACACTGAAAACTTGCGGCAGTGTAACGTAAACGGGTTACGTCGCCGCCGCAACGAGACGAGAATACGAGAATCTGGCCCGGAATCCCTACCTGATTGTATTACCTAATTTTCAATTTTAATTTATTTTTTATAACTAGGCTGATATAAAGTGTACTTCAAAGGGAGGTGTTGGGAATACCTAAGCTTACATTTATAACAGAACACAAAGGGCCAGATCCACAAAAGGGATACGCCGGCGTATCTACTGATACGCCGTCGTATCCCTGTTTCTATCTATGCGACTGATTCACAGAATCAGTTACGCATAGATATTCCTAAGATCCGGCAGGTGTAATAGTTTTACACTGTCGGATCTTAGGATGCAATACCGCGACCGCCGCTGGGGGCATTTCTCGTCGAAATGCCGCGTCGGGTATGCAAATTAGCACTTACAGAGATCCACGAAGCGGTTTCCCTTTGCAAACGCAAAATTAGGGCTACTTTTACAAAGTGTAAAGTTAGTACACCATGTAAAAGTAGACCCTTCTTTCCCGCGACGCTGTCAAATTTTTGTTTAAAACATTTTTTTTTCCCGCCGCATCTCTTTTTTTTCCCGACGCAACTTTTTTTACCCGGCGTGATTCACAAAACTCGGCGTAATGTAATTTTGCGCAATGCACGTCGGGAAAATCGCGTCCGGCGCGGGAGCGCGCCTAATTTAAATGGGACTCGCCCCATTAGATTGGGCCCGCCTTGCGCCGGACGAATTTAAGTTACGCCGCTGAACATTTCTAGGTAAGTGCTTTGTGGATCGGGCACTTAGGTAGAGATTTTGCGGCGGTGTAACTTAAATAGGAAGATTTAAGTTAAGCCCGCTCGTTGTGGATCTGGCCCAAAGTTACCATCAATGCAAATATTGGGTGCACCATAAGTATGGCAGATAAAAAAAAAAAAAGAAATGAAATCCTTGCCTGACTTTTATTACCTAAATTCTAATTGAATTTTTGTTTTAAAAATAGGCTGCTTTAAAATGGATTTCAATGGGAGGAGCTGGGAACACCCAAACGTAAGCATTTGTAAGAGAACCTCAGGGTTATCACCAGTACAAAAAGTGGTGTGGTGCACCATAACTATGCTGGGTTAAAAAAATAGAATCCCAATCTGATTTTTATTGCTTGCTGCAGGGCACTTTTAATATCTCATGTACGATAAATTGAAAATCGTGTTCTGCTTTGTCTTTGAGAGCGACATTTTTATTTTTTTTTTACCTCCTGGAACCTACAAGGAAATACTTATCTGAGAATGACAGCGCCTCGAATGATCTCACACACCGTATGACACAACTCAAGACTTTTACTTTTAAAGTACGCTTAGGTGAGTCAAAATGTGCCTTCCCAGAGAACCATGAAGGACAGACGATTTGACAAGAATAATCACCCGACATGGCTAAAAATATAACTGTCCAAAGTGTGCGTCCCTGAAGATGACTCAAGTCTGGGCAGGAACGCGCCCTGCCAGCGCTGACAGCTCCTGACAGGTCTGCTGCGGTTTGATAGGAAAGTGGTGCATTTGTCCAAAACGGTATGAAATGTTAAAGACTTCCAGCGCCAAGTGAACTCCGGCTGCTGATAGCTTAATGTGAGAGAAGGCCTACAGTGCTCCGTTCTTGGAGAATTAGATATTTAACCTGAGTGGTAGAACTGCTTGTGTCTTATGACAAGTGGAAAATGCCCGGAGGCTGGCGAGGAGTAGCAGCAAGAAAGAGTTCTTGATTATTGCACTGGTGATATGGGATTAATGCATTTCGGTGGAAGATTATGTGATAATGCAGTTCACAGAACACTGATGAGGGGTAATGGGCCGAGGGGTCATTTCGCTGAGAGTTAAATATTGCATGGATTTCTCCATTAAAGCGATACTAAATACGCAATGTTTAACCACTTGTCATCCAAGGACATTCCTGTAAGTCCTTGAGTTGCAGCTACAGGCATCATCCCAGTATCTTTTTTTTGGCCAGCGATGCAGCAATCCTAAAGGTTATATAGCAGCTGGATCACTTTTACAGGTGGCAGGAGGGCCCCCCGCTGCCTTCTGCCACCCTCTGGGGCTCTCTTGGCCCACCCAGGATTGCAGCCGGCAGGTTGCTCGGGCTGACCATAGAGATCATAAAGGACTAGGGGTGCAACGGATCGAAAAACTCACGGATCGGATCGATTCTCGGATCAGAGTCACGGATCGGATAATTTTTCGGATCAGCAAAAAATAAAAAAGTTATTGCCCCCACCTCACTGTAACATCCACCATTGCCCCCACCTCACTGTAACATCCACCATTGCCCCCACCTCACTGTAACATCCACCATTGCCCCCCCTCACTGTAACATCCACCATTGCCCCCACCTCACTGTAACATCCACCATTGCCCCCACCTCACTGTAACATCCACCATTGCCCCCACCTCACTGTAACATCCACCATTGCCCCCCCTCACTGTAACATCCAGTCATCCACCATTGCCCCCACTCATCACTGTAATGTCCACCATCGCCCCCCCCTCACTGTAACATCCACCATTGCCCCCACCTCACTGTAACATCCACCATTGCCCCCCCTCACTGTAACATCCAGTCATCCACCATTGCCCCCACTCATCACTGTAATGTCCACCATTGCCCCCCACTCGTCATCACTGTTCCAGTCCAACATTGCCCCCAATAGTAATCACTGTAATAATAGCCAGTCCAACATTGCCAAAACTCACTGTACTTGCACTAGGCGCTCTTGCAGAATAGCCGGCTAGAAGATCCACGAGCAGATGAGGGAGGGGTGATGATGTCAGCGCGCACCTAGGCAGCCGCCGCCACCGGGTGTACCAAGATGGCCGACCGCTCCGGAGCTAGGCCGAAGCCGCGGCCTTTCCCGAGGCAGCGGTGCGCTCCGTGGATCGCGTTCTGTGCCGATCCAAACAGGTCGACCCGTTCGGATCACGGATAGTTCACGATCCGTTGCACCACTATAAAGGACCAGTTCATAGAGCATTCGTTTGTAGAGCCACTGGATCACTTTTACAGGTGGCAGGAGGGGGTCGCACCCAGCTGCCTTCCGCCACCTTCTGGAGCTCTGCTGTCCCACTGGGAAACCCAGGATTGCAGCCAGCGGTTTTGCCGGCTGACCATAGAGATCCTGAAGGACCAGTTCATAGACCATTAGTTCTTAGAGCTGTTGGATCACTTTTACAGATGGCAGGAGGGGGGTCTTCCCCCTGCAGCAGCCCCTTAACACTTACCCAAGCTCTCCCATCTCGCTGGGATGCCCAGGATTGCAGCCAGTGGTATCGCCGGCTGACCAGAGAGATTGTTGAGGACCAGTACGTAAAATGCTATTGCTTTTACAGACAGCAGGAGGGGGTCCTGCCCCGCTGCCTTCCACCCTTCTTCCGGAGCTCTGCTGTCCCACCAGGGAACCCGGGATTGCAGCCAGTGGTTCCGCCGGCTGACCATAAAGATCGCGGAGGACCAGTACGTAAAACACTAGTTCATAGAGCCGCTGGATCGTTTTTACCAGCAGCAGACCCCCCTCTGCCTTCAGCCACCTTCCTGATCTCTCCTTTCCAACTGGGGAACCTGGGTTTGCAGCTGCACTGCAATTCAGATGACCATAGAGATCATGAAGGACCAGTTTGTAGAGTACTAGTTCGCAGGGGCACTGGATTGCTTTTACAAGTGGCTAGAGGTGGCCCCCCCGCCGCCTTCCGACACCTTTCTGGGCCCTCCTGTCTCACTGGGGAGATCATCTCTATGGTGAAAGAAACCAGAAGCAATGGTTATTTTTGTCACTTCCGGTTTCGGATTTGTGTTTACTGACCAGCTGCCGGTCAGTAAAGCAGCCAATCAGACCGATCTGTGTCTGATCGGCTGCTTTGAAGGCCAGAGGAGAGGTCTGGAGTCTAATAGACCCCAGATCTCTCCATAAAGAGGACCTGTCACTGCCTATTGCTGTCACAAGGGATGTTTACATTAATTTTGACAGCAATAAAAGTGATTAAAAAGAAAGAAAGAAGCAGTGTAAATAAATAAATAATATAAAAAAATGTAATGCCCCCCACCCCCTGTTCTTGGTCACAAAACCAAACACATACGTAGATTGCATTTGCATATTCTTCCCACTAACCACCAATGTAAGGAACATTCTTCCCACTGATCACCAATGTAAGGAACATTCTTCCCACTGATCACCAATGTAAGGAACATTCTTCTCACTGATCACCAATGTAAGGAACATTCTTCTCACTGATCACCAATGTAAGGAACATTCTTCCCACTGATCACCAATGTAAGGAAAATTCTTCCCACTGATCACCAATGTAAGGAACATTCTTCCCACTGATCACCAATGTAAGGAACATTCTTCTCACTGATCACCAATGTAAGGAACATTCTTCCCACTGATCACCAATGTAAGGAAAATTCTTCTCACTGATCACCAATGTAAGGGACATTCTTCCCACTGATCACCAATGTAAGGAACATTCTTCCCACTGATCACCAATGTAAGGGACATTCTTCCCACTGATCACCAATGTAAGGGACATTCTTCCCACTGATCACCAATGTAAGGAACATTCTTCCCACTGATCACCAATGTAAGGGACATTCTTCCCACTGATCACCAATGTAAGGGACATTCTTCTCACTGATCACCAATGTAAGGAACATTCTTCCCACTGATCACCAATGTAAGGAACATTCTTCCCACTGATCACCAATGTAAGGGACATTCTTCCCACTGATCACCAATGTAAGGGACATTCTTCTCACTGATCACCAATGTAAGGGACATTCTTCCCACTGATCACCAATGTAAGGGACATTCTTCCCACTGATCACCAATGTAAGGAACATTCTTCTCACTGATCACCAATGTAAGGAACATTCTTCCCACTGATCACCAATGTAAGGGACATTCTTCCCACTGATCACCAATGTAAGGAACATTCTTCTCACTGATCACCAATGTAAGGGACATTCTTCTCACTGATCACCAATGTAAGGAACATTCTTCTCACTGATCACCAATGTAAGGAACATTCTTCTCACTGATCACCAATGTAAGGAACATTCTTCCCACTGATCACCAATGTAAGGAACATTCTTCCCGCTGATCACCAATGTAAGGGACATTCTTCTCACTGATCACCAATGTAAGGAACATTCTTCTCACTGATCACCAATGTAAGGAACATTCCTCCCACTGATCACCAATGTAAGGAACATTCTTCTCACTGATCACCAATGTAAGGGACATTCTTCCCACTGATCACCAATGTAAGGAACATTCTTCCCACTGATCACCAATGTAAGGGACATTCTTCCCACTGATCACCAATGTAAGGGACATTCTTCCCACTGATCACCAATGTAAGGAACATTCTTCCCACTGATCACCAATGTAAGGAACATTCTTCTCACTGATCACCAATGTAAGGGACATTCTTCCCACTGATCACCAATGTAAGGAACATTCTTCCCACTGATCACCAATGTAAGGGACATTCTTCCCACTGATCACCAATGTAAGGGACATTCTTCCCACTGATCACCAATGTAAGGGACATTCTTCTCACTGATCACCAATGTAAGGGACATTCTTCCCACTGATCACCAATGTAAGGGACATTCTTCCCACTGATCACCAATGTAAGGAACATTCTTCTCACTGATCACCAATGTAAGGAACATTCTTCCCACTGATCACCAATGTAAGGGACATTCTTCCCACTGATCACCAATGTAAGGAACATTCTTCTCACTGATCACCAATGTAAGGAACATTCTTCCCACTGATCACCAATGTAAGGAACATTCTTCCCGCTGATCACCAATGTAAGGGACATTCTTCCCACTGATCACCAATGTAAGGAACATTCTTCCCACTGAAGGGGCTCCTCCCACTGGCAATCAAAGTAAGGAAAGTTGAGCATCTGAGTCACTGCAGGATGGGGGAGCTGAGCTGTAATTGGTTGATATAAATTTCAAAACTTTAACAAACACACTATGCACTAACTAACTCTGTCTGATTGCATTAGTCTGCCCTTACATCTCAACAAGTTAATAATATTCAAGTCAAAATGTATGATAATATGAAAAGCATGTTCATCACTAATAAATAAACTCTACCTCGAATTATTGAATCATGTTGCTAATTATTTTTTCTCCTCATTATCTCGAAATCTTTTTTTTTTCCCCCAATTACTTCAAATCCTGCACGTTGCTTATTCCATTCTAATTATTAGACATAACTGTTTTAATTACTCTGTGTGTGTGTTTTTTTTTTTCGGCGCAGTTATTTGCAGAAATAAATTGTAGAATGGGTTTTTAAATTATTATTTTGTTCAGAATATTCTTGCTTAAAGGCTGCCGATAATTAAATGCAAAGGCTAATGCATTCTATTAAATTCTTAGATAAAAGCAAGCACTGTAATTGGAAAACTTATATCATTCGGAGTTTACTGTCTGCTGACGGGACTTAGCTGCCGGAGTGGGATTTACGTGTCTTCACGCGTTCCGCGGCATGATGTTTTTATGTTGAGATTGCTGCTGGGGGACATTTCCTGCAAATTAAAACATGTTGCGCGGTGAATCGAACAGATTGTCCACTTCGTTTCTGCACTGTATTGTGTTTCATACCTTTGTCTGTCTAATTATGGGACCACGCAACCAATTGATGGGTTTTATATGGTGTGTGGAGTAGGCAGGCATTAAATAATGCTAACAGAGAAATCTAAAAGCCCATTTTGTCCTGGTTTAGGTGCGTTTTACTGAATTTGACATGAATTGCTAAAGGTCAACTCCATTCCATTACCATTTGATGAACATTCCATGAACTTTAGAAGACCCTGTCACCTTGTCCAATAAAGGTACATTTATAGGGTCTCTTTAATGCCCTTTCCCTGACCCGGTTATACTGTGTTTTTTTTTCTTTAATGCAGCTGCTGTAAAATATTAGGGATGTATTAATTAAAAAAAAAAAAAATGCACATACACAATATTGTCAAAAGTATTGGGACACTTGCCTTTACACGCACATGAGCTTTAATGGCATCTCAGTCTTTGGCCCGGATTCACAAAGCACTTACGCCGACGTATCTCGAGATACGCCGCGTAAGTGTAAATATGCGCCGTCGTATCTATGCGCCGTGCCCACAGAACTAGATACACCTGAAAATAGGCTTCATTCGACCGACGTAACTTTCCTACGCCGTTGTATCGTGGGCGCATATTTACACTGGCCTCATGGGGCGCTCCCATTGATTTACGATTGGAATATGTAAATGAGGGAGATACGTCGATTCACAAATGTAGTTGCGCCTGGCGCATAATATACGCGGTTTGCGTAAGACTTACGTCCGGCGTAAAGTTATTCCCCATATAGGAGGTGCAAGTCATGTTAAGGTATGGACCAGGGAACACAGCTGTCGTCTTTTACGTCGTTTCTGTAGTACGTGAATAGGGCTAGGCATAGGTTACGTTCACGTCGTAGGCAGTGATTCGACGTATCTTAGGCAGTGGTTTCGACGTGATTCTGAGCATGCGCACTGGGATGCGTCCACGGGACGGCGCATGCATCGTACGTTATTCCTATCTTTATGACGCTCAGTCCATCATTTGCATGGGGTCACGCCTCATTAGCATGGCTCACGCCCACTTCCACCTACGCTGGCTTACGCCGAGGAAACCCAGCGTAGATTTGGGGGCGAGTGCTTTGAAGTGCTTGCCTCTGTGCGCTACGTCGGCGTAGCGTATATTCGATACACTATGCCGCCATAAATATGCACCGATGTATGTGAATCCGGGCCTTAGTCTGTAGGGTTCAAAATTGAATTGGCCCACCCTTTTGCAGCTATAAAAGCTTCAACTGTCCACAAGGTTTAGGAGTGTGTCTATGGGAATGTGTGATCATTCTTCCCGAAGCGCATTTGTGAGGTCAGGTGTTGGACAAGAAGGCCTGGCTGTCATGATCACTTAGTACCCCTGTTACTCATTCCAGCACCCGGGTGTTGTCTGTTGCTTTTCCTCCCTGTCTGTGTTCAACTGTTGACTGATTGATCTGGTCAGTCACCCGATATAAGCAAACCGAACACTAGACTTATCTGCATTTTTCTAGATCGAGCCTCCCATTAGTCTGCCTTGCTTGCTTTTGGATCTCCTGTGTATGACCCGGATTGTACTGGACGATCCCCTGAACTCAGCCTGCCTTTACCTGAACTGTCTTTGAACCACACTATCGGCTAAACTGCAATTACCTGTTTGATTTGATCAGTTCACATCTGCCCTGGCGTGGTAGACAGACACTATAGGAATTTTGTATAAGTCCTGGGGTCAACAAAATACTGGTAGGCCTGCTTGTCCTAAGGGAAAGGGGACTGCAATAGGTGAAGCACACATTAGCCAGTTAAAGTGTCTGACCACCTGTGTTGGGGTAGATGTGGGATTCCTGACACTGGCTCGCAGTCTCTGCTCTAATTCATCCCAAAGGTGTTCGATTGGGTTGAGGTCAGGACTCTGTGCATGCCATTTAAGTTCTTTCACCCCAAACTCACTCATCTATACTATATTGCCGAAAATATTGGGCTATTGGGCCATTCCTCCAAATCATTTGGTGGGGGGGGGGGGGGTTATGGCGTGGGGTTGTTTTCAGGGGTTGGGCTTGGTCCCTTAGTTCCAGTCCCCCCCCCCCCCAATTTTTCTTACCTGAGCCCTGAATCTACGTGGGTACGATCCCGCATCACTTTCCCCACGGCTTCTCAGCTCTTCATTGGATAGATTGATAGCAGTGCAGCCATTGGCCCCCGCTGCTGTCAATCAAATCCAATGATGTGCCCACTGGGGAGGTGGGCCAAGTCATACACTCGGCGGCATGTGCTGATCGCTGATGAGCAGGCGGGTGGCTGGTCCGTGTCCGCTCCGCTTATGCAGAGAGGACACGGACTGTTTCTGTTTCTGCCTGCCACTCCATAGAGGACAATGGATGGTACAATTGGATCCGCCTGAAAAACTCACAGGCGGGCCTGATCAGTTCGCCAATATGTAAGGGGACATTGAAGAGGAATGGACCAACATTCCACAGGCCACAATCACAAATCTGATCAACTTCATGCCAAGGAGATGTGTTGCACTGTGTAAGGCAAATGGAAGTCACACCAGATACTAACTGGTTCTCGGACCCCCCTGACTTCCCCCCCCCCTCCCCCAATACAGTAAAATTGCACATTTTAGAGTGGCCTTTTATTGTGGCCAGCCTAATGCCTCGTACACACGACCGGTTTTCTAGGCAGGAAAAAAAAACAATGTTTTTCCAGACGGGATTCCTCTCAAGCCTGCCTTGCATACACACGTTCAGGCCAAATGCCGCCCACGCACAATGGGACTATAAAGAGGAAGTTCCATTCAAACAGCGCCACCCTTTGGGCTGCTTTTGCTGATCCTTGTGTTTGTAAAAGTTTGGTGAGACGATTCGCGCTTTTCAGACTTTATGCTTTTCAGTCCGTTACAGCGTGATGAATGTGCTATCTCCATTACAAACGCTAGTTTTACCAGAACGAGCGCTCCTGTCTTGATACTTGATTCTGAGCATGTGCATTTTTTTCCCCTCGGAAAAGCATACATACGACCGGTTTTCCCGATGGCGGGAAAAAATAAAACATGTTCTCTTTTTTTCCCCGATGGAGCATACATACAGCCAGGATTCCAGGCCAAAAGCTCTTGTGGCAGTTTTCCTGCCGGGAAAACCAGTCGTGTGTACGAGGCATTAGGCACACCTGTGCAATAATCATGCTGTCTAATCAGCATCTTGATATGCCACACCTGTGAGGTGGATGGATTATCTCGGCAAAGGAGAAGTGCTCACTAACACAGATTTAGACAGGTTTGTGAACAATATTTGAGAGAAATAGGCATTTCCTAGGCATAGAAAAAGTTGTAGATCTTTACGTTCAGCGTTCTGCTCATGATAAATAGGGGCAAACACAAAAAGTGCTGCGTTTATAATTTTGCTCAGTGTACATCCATGTAAAAATCTGAATCTTTTTTTTTTTGCTAGAAATTTATGTACCCCTAAATATTATATATAAAGAATAAAATGGTGGGTGTTCCAATTATTCATATGACATGGTATTTGCTCAGCGGTTGCACAAAAACACATTATAATATCCAATTGTTTGGTTAAATAGAAAAGATGATGTTACAACAAGTAAATATATACCTAACATGTCATGCTTTAAAATTGTGCACACTCCTGTTAAGGACCCAAAGTATGGTACTTAGAAATCTCCATAGGTGACGATTTATAAGCATTTGCAGGTTTAGAGTTACGCAGGAAGACTGATGCCATAATTATTACTTTTGCAATAACGTTTGCGGCGATACCTCACATGTGTGGTGCAAACACTGAGGTAACCGAAAAGTGACACTCCCAGCTCCGAATGAAAACAAACAGGCCTACCAACCAGCTAGGCCTGCCTAGATTTACCTACACTGCCAGAGAAAAATCTCACTTTAGCACCTCACTAACTAGAAGGTGCTACAGGTACATTGTAAATCTACCCCAATGAGTCAACTGACTGTAGAAAAATGATAGATGACGGATAAAGGAGTCACTTGTAGGATAAAAAGTTAAGACCTTAGTGTACTTGATATAGTAAAAAATAAGTTTGCAGAAGACAATTAGACGTTTCGGCATCATTCTGTATTTGTACACCAAATCTCAAACCTGAAGGCAGTGGCGGCTGGTGCTCAAAATTTTTGGGGGGGCGCAAACGAAAAAAAAAAAATTGCAGCCTCACTGTGCCCATCACATGCAGCCACTGTGCCATGCCACCAAATGCAGCCACTGTGCCATCAATTGTCACCACTGTGCCATGCCATCAAACGCAGCCACTGTGCCATCAATTGTCACCACTGTGCCATGCCATCAAACGCAGCCACTGTGCCATCAATTGTCACCACTGTGCCATGCCATCAAACGCAACCACTGTGCCATCAGTTGTCACCACTGTGCCATGCAACACAGCAACTGTGCCATCAATTGTCACCACTGTGCCATGCCATCAAACGCAGCCACTGTGCCATCAATTGTCACCACTGTGCCATACCATCAAACACAGTCACTGTGCCATCAATTGTCACCACTGTGCCATGCCATCAAACGCAGCCACTGTGCCCCTCAACTGTTGCCACTGTGCCAATTGTCACCACTGTGCCCTTTAATTGTCACCACTGTGCCCCATGATGCCACTGTGCCCATTGTCACCACTGTGCCCCATGATGCCACTGTGCCCATTGTCACCACTGTGCCCCATGATGCCACTGTGCCCATTGTCACTCACCACTGTGCCCCATGATGCCACTGTGCCCATTGTCACCTCTGTGCCCTTTGTCACCACTGTGCCCCATGATGCCACTGTGCCAATTGTCACCTCTGTGCCCTTTGTCACCACTGTGCCCCATGATGTCACTGTGCCCCTTTCCCTGTAAAAAGCACTTACCTGAGGATTCCATGTACTCCCTCGATGTCTTCTGCCGCTGTGGTGAAGCTTCAGCCAATCAGGTTCCTGATAACAAGAATCCGGGAACCTGATTGGCTGAAATGGCCGTTTGTCTTATACAATGAGCGCAGATTGCCTGCGCTCAGAGTATAGACAGCTGAGAGCCGGAGAAAAGCCTATCAGAGCCGCTGGCTTTGATAGGCAGTTCCCCTCAGCCAACCAGCTGCCGCTATTCGGGTAACCGGCGTCCCGCATCCGGTTATCTGAATAGACCAGGCAGCGCTGGCAACCAACAATAACATATATTTGTGCATTTATGCACGAATGTGTGTTATTTGCGAGAGGGGGTGGCGCTGCAGCGCCCTCTATAGACGGCCGCCAGAACTGCGGCTAAAATGTCAAAATGACATTTTAGCCGAATAAAAGTTCTTAAAGGGCCCGTTTTGTTTTTGTTTTTTTTGTGACTGTGGGAGGGGGGGCGGCGCCCGTGCGTCCCTATGGACGGGCCGCCACTGCCTGAAGGACAATGAAGGATCATCGCGCCAGTAGTTATAACAGGTCTCGGGTTTTGGTTATTCAGAAGGTCCAGACTGCAAAAAATCAACTTCTTAAGCATTAATGGGAACAAATTACTTTTTCTGTGTCAGCACTTTTAATTTTCGATAATTAAAAGAAAATTTAGTTACACTAATTGGTGAATTACTCAATTCTTCTGGAGAGTTTTGTTGAGAGCTCATCAGATGGAACTCATTATGTGACACTGATGTGTTAATTAGGTTTTGTGCCGGATCTAAAAGTGGATCTTTATATCTCTGAATATACTCAATTATCGGTACGGAAAGCTAAGTATAATGGCCTAGAAACTGTTTGGTTTAAATTCCCAGATACTCTGCCTCATCACTCCTGGTTCTAACATTTACTGTCCATCTCTTCCTTCCATGACCATTATTACGGAGTTGTCCCTTCCACCCAACGGCCATTTGCAGCTATGACATCTTCCTTCCTTTCTTCCTCTTTCTTTCTTTCTTTCTTTTTCTCTTTCTTTCTTTCTTTCTTTCTTTCTCTTTCTTTCTTTGTTGCTGTATGATTGATTTTTTTTATTTTTGAGCTTAATTAGGCGCCAAATGCCCACTGTGAAGTGAGCGTCTAAGCGCCGCTGGTGAGATGTAACTTTGAATCAATCCGTGGTGAAGAAGAGAGAGAAAAGAGAAGAGAGGGTGGTGAAAGGAAAGGGTATCCAGCCCTTAGGGGAGCAAGAGGAAAGAGCCGTGAAGTGTATGAGAAAAAATATAAAAGAAAAAAGGAACAGTGGGGATACTAGAGGAGGGGTAGAAGACATCATAGTTATTAGAGAGGCAAGTGGCCTATTCAATGAGGGGGCGGACTGTGAGAGGGAAAAGAATATAAATGTATCCATAGGCCTGGATGAACAGCTCCGTCTTTAGTTTTTTTCTGAAGAGGAGCAGGTTAGGTGTCATCTTAAGTTCCAAGGAGAGGGCATTCCACAGCATGGCACCCCTACTCTGGAGTCGTTTGCCTCCCATGGAAGAAAGTTTAGATGGAATGACTGTGGCTAAATGTTGGGTCTTGGATCTTAATGGGTGCGAGGGTTCATAGTGCACCGCCAAGCTGTGTAAGTACTTGGGACCCTGTGCCCAGTATGCACGAAAGAAGATACAGAGCGTTTTAAAGATCACTCTCTGCTCGATAGGGAGCCAATGTATGAGCTTGCTGAACATCCCATTCCAAAGCCATGACAATTTACATAGAGTGCTTTTTTTTCTTCACAGCCATAACAACCTCTGCTCTTCTAGGAATGCTTTGGGGAAGATTTTGTAGTGTGTCTTTGGGAATGTGTGCCCCATCAGCCAAAGGAGCATTTGTGAAGTTCACTACTCATGTTGGATGGTTGGTGGGCATGTGACTATGGCATCTATATGAACTTGTTGAACATCCTATTCTAAAACCAAAGCCCCTAATATAGAGTCCCCCCTCCCCTTTCCCCTTTGCAGCTATAAAAGTCTCCACTCTTCTAGAAAAGGGCTTGGAGGAGATTTTGAATTGTGTCTGTGCTACTGCGTTCCCCATCAGCCAAAAGAATGATAGGTCTGGAACCAGGGCCGGCCCTATGATGGGACCGGGTGGTACCATGGGTACCAGGCAGCACTTTTAGGGGGGCAGCATACTGATGCCCGCCAGCTCCGCTACCCAAATAAAATTGATGTCCTTTTTTTCCCACAAATAGAGCTTTCTTTTGGTGATATTTGATCACCTCTGCGGTTTTTATTTTTTGTGCTATAAATATATATATATTTTTTAACTTTTTGCTATAATAAATATCCCCAAAATTTTGAAAAATAAACTATTTTCTTCAGTTTAGGCCAATATGTATTCTTCTACAAAAAAAAAAAACACAATTAGCGTACATTCATTAGTTTGCGCAAAAGACATTGTGGCCGCCGGCAATTCACAGGTCCCTTTATACTCCTGGATACATGTATAGAGCCATGGCAGGTCCTTTTATACGCCTATATGCATGTATAGAGCCATGACAGGCCCTCTTTATACATCTATAGAGCCATGACAGGCCCTCGTTATACTCCTTTATAAATGTATAGAGCCATGACAGGTCCTCTTTATACTCCTATATACATTTATAGAGCCATGGCAGGTCCTCTTTATATTCCTTTACATGTAAAGAGTCTCGACAGGTCCTCTATATACATGTATAGAGCCATGACAGGTCCTCTTTATACATGTATAGAGCTATGACAGGTTCTCTTTATACATCTATAGAGCCATGACAGGCCCTCGTTATACTCCTTTATACATGTATAGAGCCATGTCAAGTACTCTTTATAGTCCTATATACATTTATAGAGCCATGACAGGTCCTCTTGATATTCCTTTACATGTAAAGAGTAATGAGAGGTCCTCTATATATATGTATAGAGCCATGACAGGTCCTCTTTATACTCCTATACATGTATAGAGCAATGACAGGTCCTCTTTATACTCCTTTATACATGTATAGAGCCATGACGGGTCCCCTTTAGTTATCATTATATAAAATAATGAATGTGGGGGCCTTTTGGTTGGCGTGATTTTTTTTCGGGGGGGGGGGGGCAGCATTTCATTCTTGGTCCCAGGCAGCACAATGTCTTGGGCCGGCACTGTCTGGAACTGATGTTGGATGTAAGTAGACATCTGAACATCACACTTTTAGTAGCTTGTTGGACATCCCATTTCAAAAACAAGGCTATTGTTCTGGAGTTGTCCCTTCCTCCCCGTGGCAATTATTATGATTATTGCAGCTATAATATCCTTAACTCTTCTAAGGCTTCCCACGTGATTTTGGAGTGTCAGTGGAAACTTGTGCCCATTTGTGAGTTCAGGTACTGATGTTGGATGAGAATACCTAGCTCACAATTAGTATTCAAAATCATCCCAGTAGGTATTCCAGTAGGGTGGAGGTCAGGGCTCTGTACAGGTCTCTTGAGTTCTTAAATGGCAGACTGGTCAGGCCATGTCTTTAGGGAGCTGGCTTTGTACACAGGGGATAGGTCAAAAGAAAAGGCATCTTCCCTAAACTGTTTACATGAGTTTGGGAGTGCAAAATTGTCAGAAATGCTCTTGAATGTTTCGGCATTAACAGTACCCTTCACTGGAAATACCTGAATGCAATCATTTGGAAAGTGGAACACATGTACAGGTTGTGATTATCCACAACCTTTTGGGCATATGGTATAAATCCAAAGCCTAAACTAGATTAGGTGTAAGTTGTTTTGAGTTATGGGAGAAATTAAAGCCCAATTCCAGATATTATTATTTAATTAATTAATTAATTTATATTAATGCGGAGTTCCAGGCATTTTGACGCCCCCCCCCGCTTTCATGACCACTTCCAATAATCTTGTGACAAACCCTCGTCCTCCAACAGGACTATGTCCGCCGTCAATGCTTCCTCTGTCCAGAACCAGCACTATCCAAGACTCTTTAGCCCCCCCAGTCACCAGCCGTACTTCAGTGTAGGGTAAAAACCAGCAGACTACTTTATTCAAGCACATGTTACACAGATATCTCACTTCAAAACACTTCCCCCCACCCTTGGAAAACAGGGCTGGTTAAACTTTCCAATGACTATAGACACACAGGTCAGGTGTGTTCAAACTTCTCATCAGTAAACTGTCTTATTAGCAGGTGGCTGCTGGAGTAGTCCCCCTCCATCGTTCCTCACAGCAAGACACTTACACATCCCATAATAGTTGAGACAGACAGCCACAATAGAACAATTGTGTATGTGTCAGGTAGGGGGGGTCAGTGTATGTGTCAGGTAGGGGGGGGTCAGTGTATGTGTCAGACAAGGGGGGTCAGTGCATGTGTCAGACAAGGGGGGTCAGTGCATGTGTCAGACAAGGGGGGTCAGTGCATGTGTCAGACAAGGGGAGTCAGTGCATGTGTCAGACAAGGGGGGTCAGTGCATGTGTCAGACAAGGGGAGTCAGTGTATGTGTCAGACAAGGGGGGTCAGTGTATGTGTCAGTTAGGGGGGGTCAGTGCATGTGTCAGACAAGGGGGGTCAGTGCATGTGTCAGGCAAGGGGGGTCAGTGTATGCGTCAGACAAGGGGGGGTCAGTGTATGTGTCAGGTAAGGGGGGTCAGTGTATGTGTCAAACAAGGGGGGTCAGTGTATGTGTCAGACAAGGGGGGTCAGTGCATGTGTATGGCAAGGGGGGTCAGTGTATGTGTCAGACAAGGGGGGTCAGTGTATGTGTCAGACAAGGGGGGTCAGTGTATGTGTCAGACAAGGGGGGTCAGTGTATGTGTCAGACAAGGGGGGTCAGTGCATGTGTAAGGCAAGGGGGGTCAGTGTATGTGTCAGACAAGGGGGGTCAGTGTATGTGTCAGACAAGGGGGGTCGGAGTATGTGTCAGGTAGGGGGTCAGTGTATGTGTCAGGTAAGGGGGGTTGGTGTATGTGTCAGGTCAGTGTAGGGGACAGGTAGGTCACTGTAGGGGTTAGGTAGGTCACATGTGTTGCAAGGGCAGAGTAAAGTGAAGTCAGGGGCACAGCCGGGGGAGGGGGGGGACGGCAAAATTAGGTTTCGCCTAGGGTGTCAAAGATCCTTGTACCAGCCCTGTATAGGTGAAAAATACAAAGCCAGCTATAGTGCCTGGCCACCAAGGCTAGGGTAGGCGTGACATTAAGGTATGCATGCTTGAAAAGTTTTAGCATTAGGTGCAGGGAGGGAAAAGAAATGGCTGAGGCTGGGTAGAGGGAAAGGGTGTTAACAAGGGTGGCACTTTAAACATGCGTTTTATCTGCTTCATATAGATATTATCTTCTCATTTCTAACTTGAAAAGTGACCTTGAATACTCAATTGTCTCCTAATGAGCTTTTTTCCAAGCCAGAAAAAGATCCAAATTCAACAAAACTGCCTTTGTTACATTATTATATATGACAACCTTTGTACCAACCCGTTAGGGCATCATAGATTGAACAATTCTCCCTCTCTAATTATCTGGGGCTAAAAGTTACTGAGTAGGTGGATCTATTTTGTACGCTATGTGAGTAACCTGTACCATGACACAAAAGGCTTTCTGCCAATATACGATATCTGAACATATGGGTATTTTTGTTGTACTCGTCATAATTGCCCTTTAAATAAATCAATTAATTTCTTTAGACAAAATAAACGCTTTATAAATAAACTCTTCTGTGAATGTTAGACCCGTAATGCTAAAGCTATGCTTTGTGTGAACTTTTAATTAGGAAAATGTTCCCTTGATAGTTTATAATTAATTTTTACCTACAAAATATTAAATATTTTCAACAGTAGAGCCTACAGCTGTAACCTTCCATGGTTTATCTCTGCACAGCGCTGTCTTCGACGCCTCATCTTCGCACCAGATGGCTTGTTGCACTTTTTTTGTGCACAACACCAACCAGTTGCTAAGCTCCGGGCTGTGGAGGAAAGAAAAACGAAGAGTTCAGAACTTCCAGAGAGCGGCACCTGGGAACACTGTGTGATCTCCAGCAAGAAGCATAATTGTGAAATGATCATCAAAATAGACAAATTTGAAATCTGATGCCGCGTACACACGATTATTTTTCGTGTTCTAAAAAATGAAGGGCCTGATCCTCAAAAGGGATACACCGGCGTATGTACTGATACGCCGTCGTATCCCTGTTTCTATCTATGGAACTGATCCACAGAATCAGTTTCCAATAGATAGGCAGAAGATCCGACATGTGTAAGGGACTTACAATGTCGGATCTTAGGATGCAGTACCGCAGCCGCCGCTGGGGGCATTTCTCGTCGAAATGCCGATTCGGGTATGCAAATTAGAACTTACGGAGATCCACGAAGCTTTTACGCTTCGTTTTTTCTCCGTAAGTATTAGTTTGCCGTCGCAATATTAGGGCTGCTTTTACAAGGCCTAAACTGTTTAGGCCTTGTAAAAGTAGACCCTTCTATCCCGCGTCGCTGTCTTTTTTTTTCAAATTTTTTTTTTCCCGCCGCAACTCGTAGTTTTTTTTTTACGCCCGTCGCCATTCTCAAAACCCGGCGCAACGTAAAACCGCGCAAAGCACGTCGGGAAAATGACGTCGGGAGCATGCGCAGTACGCCTAATTTAAATGGGACTCGCCCCATTAAAATAGGAACGCCTTGCGCCGGCCGGATTTACGTTACACCGCTCAAAATTTCTAGGTAAGTGCTTTGTGGATCGGGCACTTAGTTCGACATTTTGCGGCGGTGTAACTTAAATGGAAAAAGTTACGTTGCGCCGGGTTTTTGAGGATTAGGCCCGAAGTTTTTAAGGGTCTAGAAAAAACAAAGTTTTTTCTTCAACCCGATCATTAAAACGGCCTTGCCTACACACGATTGTGAAAAAAAAATGCTCTAGCAAAGCGCGGTGACGTACGTACGACGGCACTATAAAGGGGAAGTTTCATGCGGATGACGCCACCCTTGGGGCTGCTTTTGCTGATTTCGTGTTAGTAAAAGACGATTCGCGCTTTTCTGTCTGTTACAACGTGATGAATGTGCTTACTCCATTACGAACGCTAGTTTTACCAGAACGAGCGCTCCCGTCTCATAAGTTGCTTCTGAGCATGCGCTGATTTTTTACGTCGTTAAAGCCCACACACGATCATTTTTTACAACCTTAAAAACGACAACGTTAAAAACGTTGTGAAAAAATAGAGCATGTTCGAAAAAAAAAACAGTTCTATACCCCCGGAGGGTGAAAACAGGAAAACGTCAGGCCCAAAGAAGCACAGGTCGCCACAGGAGGTTCTAGAGTACAGCTGGTGAGCTGGCGTAGAATCAGCAGACAGGTGGCACCCGTGAGGTGTTGTAGGATTCAGATAATACTGCGACTGGAGCGTGGTCAGAAGGAAGCCTAGGTCTTGAGCCGGGTTGGTATCAGAGCAAACATGGTCAGGTGGATAGCTGGAGTCGAACACAGGAAGCAAACAGGAGACAGGTCAAGGACCATGCGAATCGGTAACAGGAGGCACAGGAATATCACGAAGATAACACGCTGGAGGAGCCGAAGATCAACCAGCAAATGCAGACACTTGCAGACTTCCTTATATAGGCCCATGTGACCTGCTGGTAGAGATACTGGGTCCTAAAGTCCTTCTCCTGCCATAAGTGTTGGTAGAGATGCTGAGTCCTAGAGCCCTTCTCCTGCTGTTGGTATCCTGGCAAACCCCTTCCCTGCCAGTGACATTTACACAGTAATCAGCGCATTTTTATAGCACTGATCGCTGTATAAATGCCAATGGTCCCAAAAAAGTGTCAAAAGTCTCCAATCTGTCCTCTGCAATGTTGCAGTCCCACTAAAAAAATGCAGATTACCACCATTACTAGTAAAAATATATATATAAAAAGGGCATACATTTTTCCCATAGTTTGAAGACGCTAGAACTTTTGTGCAAACCAATCAATATACACTTAGTGCAATTTTTTTTACCAAAAATATGTAGAAGAATATATATTGGCCTTAACGGATGAAGAAATTGTCGCTCTTTTTTTTTTTTGTTTATAGCGCAAAGGTGATCAAATACCACAAAAATGATTTTATTTGTGGGAAAAAAAAAGACACAAATTTCGTTTGGGTACAGCGTCGAACAACCGCGCAATTGTCAGTTAAATCGACGCAGTGCCAAATTGCAAAAAGTGCTCAGGTCAGGAAGGGGGCAAAGTCTTCCGAGGATACAGAAACTGCAAAAAGATGTCCGTAAGTCATATTCATAACAGACAGATGATTTCCAAAAGGAGTTCTCCTTTAGCTGGGCTTGTTGAGGAGTGAAGCCCGGTCACTCAGGTTCTCTGCAGAAGATCAGCGCTCCGGCGCTCCGACCCTGGGAGCAATCATTATACTTTTCAGCTGAGCCGCCTGCAACCCAGGACACGGAACATTCTGTACAGTACTAGCAATCACCGCAAACTGCACCTGACAGAAGGCAATGACCAGCCAGTGACCTGTTACTGTCTGGGCATCGGCAGCTGCTGGATACTCCTTCTGGACTGTAATTCTGAGCAAAAAAAGAAAATGGATATAGAAAATATAGGCCATAAAATCCGTGGGCTGGATTCAGATAGAATGCTCTATCTATGTGCCGGTGTAATGTATATCAGATACGTTACGCCGCCGTAACTTTGGGCGCAAGTTCCGTATGCAGAAAGAACTTGCGCCCTGAGTTACGGTGGCGTAACGTATGTGTGGCGGCGTAAGCCCGCCTAATTCAAATGGGGATGTTGTGGGCGTGTTTTATTTCAATTTCACTTGACCCCGCGTATTTTACGTTTTTTGTGAACGGCGAATGCGCCATTCGTGAAAGAATCCCGGTGCGCATGCTCGAAATTACGCCGCAAAGCCTCATTGGTTTCGATGTGAACGTAACTTACGCAAAGCCCTATTCGCGAACGACTTACGCAAACGACGTAAAATTTTCAAAACTCGGCGCGTGAACGACGTCCATACTTAACATTAGCTACGTACACGACGTAAAAAAATGCGCCGGCGGGACGTACGTTTCTGAATCGGCGTAAATACCTCATTAGCATATTCATCGCGTAACTATTCCGAAGTGCCACCTAGCGGCCAGCGTAAATATGCAGCCTAAGATACGATGGTGTAAGACACTTACACCGGTCGGATCTTAGTGAAATCTTAGGCCCCGTACACACGATAGAATCCATCCGCAGATAAATCCCAGCAAATGGGTTTCTGCGGATAGATCCTATGGTGTGTACACGCCAGCGGATCTGTTTCCGCGGAGAAATCTCCTCTGGGATGGATTCCAGCAGATCGGATATTTGCTGTGATGCACAACAAATCCATCTGCTGGAATCCATTCCAACGGATGGATCCGCTCGTCTGTACAGACTCACCGGATCCATCCGTCCGAAGGGATTCCCCGCACGCGTCGTAATGATTTGACGCATGCGTGGAATTCCTTATATGACAGCGTCGCGCCCGTCGCCGCGTCATAATAGCGGCGACGGCGCGACACGTCATCGGCAGAGGATTTCAGCGCGGATTTCAATGCGATGGTGTGTACACGCCATCGCATAGAAATCCTCTGAAATCCTCGAGAGGATTTATCCGCGGATACGGTCCGCTGGACCGTATCTGCGGATAAATCCTCTCGTGTGTATGGGGCCTAAGATTAACTGATTCTATGAATCAGGCGCATAGATACGACGGCCCGCACTCAGAGATACGACGGCGTATCTGGAGATACGCCGTCGTATCTCCTATCTGAATCCAGCCCCGTGAATTTAACCTTTTATGCCAAATAGTGCATACAAAAACTAACAACGTCGAACAAAAGAACTATCAATCACTAGTCCATTCCTCAGTGTTGGCCTCCTAAGGACAGTCCTTACATTCAATGAGAAGTGTCCTTTGTGCTGGTGGCTTCATTACTCAGCCCTCCCCTCCCACCGCATATCCAACCAGGGATAATCTTTTATTACAGCTGCTGGATAGATCATAAATACTTGTTAACCACTTCAGCTCCGGAAGAATTTACCCCCTTCCTGACCAGAGCACTTTTTGCGATTTGGCACTGCTTCGCTTTAACTGACAATTGCGCGGTCGTGCAACGTGTCTCCCAAACAAAATTGACGTCCTTTTTCCCCACAAATAGAGCTTTCTTTTGGTGGTATTTGATCAAAAAAAAAAGTCAGAATTCTATCCCCTATTTTGTAGGCGCTATAACGTTTGCGCTAACCAATCACTATACGCTTATTGCGATTGTTTTCTTTTCTTTACCAAAAATATGTAGAGGAATACGTATCGGCCTAAACTGAGCAAAAAAAAATATATATTTTTTTTTAAATGGATATTTATTATAGCAAAAAGTAAAAAATTATGTTTTTTTTTTCAAAATTGTCGCTCTTTTTTTGTTTATAGCGCAAAAAAAAAAAACGCAGAGATGATCAAATACCACCAAAAGAAAGCTCTATTTGTGGGAAAAAAAGGATGTAAATTTTGTTTGGGAGCCACGTCGCACGACCGCGCAATTGTCATTCAAAGCGTGACAGCGCTGAAAGCTGAAATTTCGCCTGGGCAGGAAGGGGGTATATGTGCCCGGTAAGCAAGTGGTTAAATCCCCTTTTTTTCCCCACTCTGATGCTCAGTCTAGATGCCTAAATGCATTGAGTTGCTGCCATGTGATTGGCCGATTAGCTATTCGTGTTACCAAGCAATTGAACAGGTGTACCCAATAAAGTAGCCGGTGAGTGTATTTTAACCACTTAAGGACCGCCTCCTGCACATTTACGTCGACAGAATGGCACGGCTGGGCACAAGCACGTACCTGTACGTCCTCTTTAAGTGCCCAGCCGTGGGTCCGAAGCTCCGTGACCGCGACACCCGCGGACCCGATCGCCGCTGGAGTCCCGCGATCGGTCCCCAGGGCTGAAGAACGAGGAGAGCCGTGTATAAACCCACCTTCCCCGTTCTTCACTGTGGCGCTGTCATTGATCGTGTGTTCCCTGATATAGGGAAACACGATCAATGATGTCACACGTCCAGCCCCGCCCCCCTACAGTTAGAAACACAGATGAGGTCACGCTTAACCCCTTCAGCGCCCCCTAGTGGTTAACTCCCAAACTGCAATTGTCATTTTCACAATAAACAATGCATTTTTATAGCATTTTTTTCTGTGAAAATGACAATTGTCTCAAAAATGTGTCAAAATTATCCGAAGTGTTCACCATAATGTCGCAGTCACGAAAAAAAATCGCTGATCTCCGCCATTAGTAGTAAAAAAAAAACAATTATTAAAAATGACATAAAACGATTCCCTATTTTGTAAACACTACAAATTTTGCGCAAACCAATCGATAAATGCTTATTGTGATTTTTTTTTACCAAAAATAGGTAGAAGAATACGTATCGGCCTAAACTGAGGAAAAAATATGGGGGTAATCCACAAAAGGGATACGCCGTCGTATCCCTATTTCTATCTTTGGAACTGATCCACAGAATCAGTTTCCAAGAGATAGGCAGAAGATCCGACATGTGTAATTGAATTACACTGTCGGATCTTAAGGATGCAATTCTAGGCCGGCCGCTAGGTGACGAGGCCATTGCGGCCAGCCTAGAATATGCAAATGAACACTTACGGCGATCCACGAACGTTCCGACGGGCCCGTCGCGCTAATTCTACGTCGTTTACGTCGAGTTACGCCGTGTAAAAATAGGGCTGAGTCCTATTTGACTAAGCCCTATTAAGTATGGCCGTCGTTCCCGCGTCGAAAATTCAAACTCTACGTCGTTTGCGTAAGACGTCAGTGAATGGCGCTGGACGCCATTTACGTTACCGTCTAAGCAAATGACGTCGGAGCGACGTCTGTTAGCGCAATGCATGTCAGGTAAGTTACCCGACGGAGCATGCGCAGTACGTCCGGCGCGGGAGCGCGCCTAATTTAAATGGGACTCGCCCATTTGAATTGGCCCGCCTTGCGCCGGACGGATTTAAGTTACACCGCCGCAAATTTCCAGGTAAGTGCTTTGTGGATCGGCACCTAACTTGGCAACTTTGCGGCGGACTAACTTAAATGGAAAAAGTTACGTTGCGCAGGCTGGCTGTGGATCTGGCCCTATGTTTTTTTTTTATATATTTTTGGGGGATATTTATTACAGCAAAAAGGAAAAAATATAGAATTGTTTTCAAAATTGTGGCTCTATTTTTGTTTATAGCGCAAAAAATAAAAACCGCAGAGGCGATCAAATACCACCAAAAGAAAGCTCTATTTGTGGGGAAAAAAAGACGCTACTTTTGTTTGGGAGCCACGTCGCACGACCGCGCAATTGTCAGTTAAAGCGACTCAGTGCCGAATCGCAAAAACTGGCCGGTGTCTTAACGTTCTTGTTCCACCATCTGAGAAGTTCCACAACCGACTTTGCAGACTCTGGGCATGCGCAGTAACAGGCTACGGGCAGGCTACGGAAATAGCCGAACGCAACAGCTGATCGTCAGCTGTTAAGAGGAACAAATACCATAGCTGGAACCAGATCACTGGGTCCTTTACCTGCATTTTGGTCCGGGTCTTAAGTGGTTAAGAAAATCATTTCATCTGCATGTCAATGTGGAGCAAAAAATATAAATAAAGCCATGTGATAAAAAAACAAAAAAATCTAAGCTAAATATTCTTTGTACATGCATTAGCTGCTCACAGTTAGCGGAATGTAAGATTTTGATGTTGCTCTTTTCATGCATATTTAGCCCAGGCAATCAGTGACTGTATATGATAAAGTGAAGTAATTCCATTCATCCATGTCTCTAAATGACTCCCCGCACTTCTATTATCCATATAATTAGGAAGAAGACTCTCATCATATACGATAGCCGTCCTATACTTCTCTTATCTCTCAAGTGGCGCTTTTCCAATACATAATAATTACGGCGCCTCTCGTGTATTTATATCAACCTGTAAAGAGGAGAGGTCACGCTTTCCACATGAGAATTCACATTAAATATGGTCAAGAGGTGTTCTCCGCATTGAGCTCCGGAGACAAAACTTCTATTGTATCTGCCAAGAGCCGTGTCGCCTGCGTTGTCACCCGCTCAATCACAATGAAGGGGAAATTGGCGCTTTCCTGTAAAGTGACAGACAACCACAGGAAAAGTTTTAAGGAAATTCATTAGTGTCAGAGGAAATATACGGTTACCTGCAATAATTCTACTGCTTTTTGGGGGTTACAAGAAAGCAATGTTGACAGCTTATGCTGAGAGTTCAGTTACTCTAAGGTAGATTCAGAAAGAGTTAGGCCGGCTTATCAGTAGATAAGCCGGCCTAACTCGGAATCTGCGCCGACCTATGTTTAAGTGTATGCTCAAACAGAGATACGCTTAAACATATCTAAGATACGACGGCTTGCGCCGTCCTATCTTAGGTTGCAATATTTCGGATGGCCGCTAGGTGGCGCTTCCATTGCGGTCGGCGTAGAATATGTAAATGAGTAGATACGCCGATTCACGAACGTACGCCCGGCCGACGCAGTACTTTTACGCCGTTTACGTTAGAGATAGGCCGCCTAAAGTTAGAGCTTAGCCCTACATGGAATAGTAATGTTAAGTATGGCCGCCGTTCCCGCGTCGAAATTCAAATTTTTTGCGTCGTTTGCGTAAGTCGTCCGTGAATCGGGATTTACGTTGTTTACGTCCACGTCGAAATCAATAGGCCCGTGCGGCGTACTTAGCCGCAATGCACACTGGGAAATGTAGACGCCCGGCACATGCGCAGTTCGCAAAAAACGTAAAAAAAAATTAAGGTCAAGCCCCATTGACATAAAACACACCCCCCTCAAACACATTTGAATTAGGCGCCCTTACGCCCGCCGATTTAGGCTACGCCGCCGTAACTTAGCAGGTAAGTACATTGTGAATCATGTACTTGCCTAGCTAACTTACGGCGGCGTAGCTTAAATTCCATAAGCTACGCCGCCGCAAAGTTAAGCAAATGTACCTGAATCTAGCTATCTGTATTTTCTAAAAGGGGGGGGGGGGGTGCTCAGATTTTGTCGGCTCGTAAGACGAGTTCATGTTCTTGTAGATCATTTTGGGTTTGAGGAAGCAAAGGATCAGGCTTCATCAGACAGCCTACCACACCAGGACAAGTGAGGCCATCACTCTGGTAGGTTGTCTGGGCGTATCGTTCAGGATGGGGACATGCAGAAAAAGTTGTTGCCATTGGAGGGGTAGATAAGTAAGACGGAGCTGCTGCCAGGGCTGGTGCAAGGATTTTAGACACCCTAGGAGAAAACTAATTTTTCCACCCCCTCGGCTCCACCCCCTTTGCCATGCCCATGTATACCCCACCTTTTTAATGAAGCTCCCATCAAATACAGCCCATAAGCACCCATCAAATGCAGCATCACCAGCACCCATAACATGCAGCCTCACCAGCGCCCATCAATGCAGCCTACCAGTGCCCATCAATGCAGCCTCACCAGTGCCCATCAATGCAGCCTCACCAGCACCCATTAATGCAGCCTCACCAGTGCCCATTAATCTGAGAGACAGAAGAGGGGGGTCTGAGAGGCAGAGGAGAGGGATCTGAGAGGCAGAGGAGAGGGGTCTGAAAGGCAGAGGAGGAGGGTCTGAGAGGCAGAGGAGAGGGGTCTGAGAGACAGAAGAGGGGGGGGGGGTCAGAGAGGCAGAAGAGGGGGGTCTGAGAGGCAGAGAAGAGGGGTCTGAGAGGGGGATCTGAGAGGCAGAGGAGGGGGGTCTGAGAGGCAGAGGAGAGGGGTCTGAGAGGGGGATCTGAGAGGCAGAGGAGGGGGGTCTGACAGGCAGAGGAGAAGGGTCTGAGAGGCAGAGGAGGGGTGTCTGAGAGGCAAAGGAGGGGGGTCAGAGAGGCAGAGGAGGGGGGTCAGCAAGGCAGAGGAGGGGGGTCTGACAGGCAGAGAAGGGGGGTCTGACAGGCAGAGAAGGGGGGTCTGACAGGCAGAGGAGGGGGGTCTGACAGGCAGAGGAGGGGGGTCTGACAGGCAGAGGAGGGGGGTCAGAGAGGCAGAGGAGGGCGCTGAGACTGACCACATAGCGCTGTCCCTCCTCTGCTCACCCTGCCCCCCCTGAGTGTGCTGGCATGTATCTACAGGATGCCAGGTACCTGATGGCCAGCAGTGTGGCAGCGTCGAGTCTCCCTCTAGATCTGGGGGGTGCTCGCTGCTCTGCTCCTTCTAGTGGCTCCTTGGCAGCCTCCACCTTCCGCATGTTCTTTCTTCCGGGTTCCAAGCCAACCTGTCCTCCGGCCCGGGCCGCGCGGCGTACGGTTCCTGAAGCAGAGAGGAGGTGGAGGCATCCAAGTTCTGGGAGTGGGGGGGGGGCAGCCCTCATCTCTTCGGTGGTCAGGGAGCTTTTACATCCAACCCCCTCCCCCTCTCTGGCCACTTTCCCTGAATCTCCGCTGAACTCTGCATAAATGTCTGGCCCTGATTGGGTCCCAGGCGAACGTGGGGCCCCCGGGCTGTGCCCAGGGGTGCCCGCTCGGTAAGACGGCCCTGCGTCCCAATACTTTTGACAATATAGCGTGCCTCTTTTTAGAACAGAGACACAGCGATAACCCTCCATGGAATAAAAGCTGCTGTGAAGATATTACTTTTGTTTTTCTGTAACTGAAATCCCAGCAAGACTTCTCATCCATATATTTTTTTTTTTTTTCTTGAGAAAAATAATATCAGATATATTAATTATCACTTGCAGATAATTATTGCAAGGTATTGGCCTCTTCTCACCACTGCAGAAAATCTTTGGGAGTCAGGACCTTATTAAATCCACATGTCTGAGGTATGAATGGTATTCAGTAAAAGCCGAGAGCAGGCGTCTGCTGACCGCAGTGCAGAGCTTGAGCGCCACATAGAGGAGCCAGGCATCACTGCGGCTGTGTAAGTACCTGTGCAGTAGTTGATAGGCCCATTCATTGCAAAATATGCAGAACATGATGTCTTATTTCATAAATGCAAAGTAATTAATGTAAGTAAAAATACACATTCACATTCAGCTTATACCTGCACTCCTGTGACCTCATCCATTGAACCTGCTTACCTGTGTATGATCCGGCTTTCTCCTGGGCTTCGCCTTTGCTTCCGCATTGATCTTGTTCATCTGATATCTCTTCCCTCAACCAGTTCACTGGACTCGTCTTTGCCTGCTGATTCTGTGCTTTGCTGACCACTGTTACTGACCTTGGCCTGCTTCCTGGACTTGCTCTGCCTGCTGACTTGGCCTCTTGTTACCCGGCTGCCGCTGGTCACTGTCTGCATACCGGCTCTGCAACCATCACTTGCTCTGGTGCCAAGCTGCTTCAGTATCCTGTTCTTAAGACTGCGCCCCCCAGTTTCATCCACTTTAGAGCAGACTTCATTATCCAGCTACTCCGGCACTCCCGCCACTCCGTGCCCTCTGTCTCCACCTTCCGGAGTGTGGGGAGGAGGTGCAAAAGAGACCACCACAACGTTTCAGCCATCACCAGGTACCTACTAGACCAGTGGTCTCAAAGTACCGGCCCGCGGGCCATTTGCGGCCCGCGGACCAGTTATAAATGGCCCTCAGGCAGGGTGGAAGTGAGGGGAGCAAAAAAAAAAAAAAAAATATTTTTTTTTTTTTTTTTTTTTGAGCTGATGCCATCTGGTGGTGAGCCGTTGGTATTACAAGTTATTACCACCAGATGTGAGCTGGCGCCATCTGGTGGTGGCCGTTGGTATTACAAGTTAAGCATTACAAGTTAAACAGCAATTCTAATGTCATTTTACACTATTTTCACTGCCATATTCTTCCCTCTAATTAGAACCCCCAAACATTATATATATTTTTTATCCTAACACCCTAGAGAATAAAATAGCGATCATTGCAATACTTTCTGTTACGCCGTATTTGCGCAGCGGTCTTACAAGCGCACTTTTCTGGGAAAAAATTACACTTTTTTTAATTAAAAAATAAGACAACAGTAAAGTTATCCCCATTTGTTTTAATATTATGAAAGATAATGTTACGCCGAGTAAATTCATACCCAACATGTCACGCTTCAAAATTGCGTCCGCTTGTGGAATGCCGACAAACTTTTTTACCCTTTAAAATCTTCATAGGCGACGTTTAAAAAAATCTACATGTTGCATGTTTTAAGTTACAGAGCAGCTAGAATTATTGCTCTCACTCTACCAATCGCGGCGATACCTCACATGTGTGGTTTGAACACCGTTTACATATGCGGGCGCTGCTCACGTATGTGTTTGCTTCTGCGCGCAAGCTCGTCGGGACGGGGTGCGTTTTCTGGCTCCTAACTTTTTTAGCTGGCTCCTAGACTCCAAGCAAATTTGTCAAACCCTGACTTACACCAGTGCTGGTGGTAATAATGCGCTCGCTGACACCAGTGCTGGGGGTTAATAAGTACTGTTGTTTTTGAAGTTTGAAAGTTTGCATGCGGCCCCCCATGGCATATGAAAACTTGTCTTGTGGCCCTCAGGTAATTTGAGTTTGAGACCCCTGTACTAGACGAACATCAAGTAACTTTATTTTGATTTGAATTTGATGACTCTGATCCATCTTTAGACTACTATACACATCCCAACATGTGCCTCTGCCACTTGTGAACTACCATTTTTTGACCTTCTTAACAAAAACTAGCATATCACCACTTAAGGTCTCCTCTGAGACCCGGGACCCCCACGACATTTATAGCGACCAACTTTCTCCTGCATGGAGACAGGAGTATTCTCCACTCGTGCTCATGGAAGGTTGTATGTTTCACCCAGTTGGGTTACCACAACTTCATTGAATGTAAGTTATTATGTTCATTATTTCTATATAAACCAGAACACTTGAAGTAAATATTTTTGTATATAATTATTACATTATAAGGGCCAGGGCCACCATCAGGGGGGTACAGGCAGTATACCTGTAAGGGGTCCGGAGGTCCCGGGGGCCCGGAGGCCCCCAGGGCCCCAGATGGCAACCTCCTTTTTTTTTTATTTACTTTTTATAAAAAAAATATATATATTTTTTAATATATTTTTTATTGATTTTTTTATTAAAGGGCCAATTTCTTTTTCTTTTTTTTTTTAGAGGTCTGGAGGCCCCCAGGGCCCCAGATGGCAACCCCCTTTTTTTTTTTATAAAAAAAAATATTTTTTTAATATATTTTTTTATTAAAGGGCCAATTTCTTTTTCCTTTTTTTTAGAGGTCCAGAGGTCCCCAGGGGCCCGGATGCCCCCAGGGCCCCAGATGGCAACCCCCTTTTTTTTTATAAAAAGAAAAAAAAAATTATATATTTTTATTTTATTTTTTATTAAAGGGCCATTTTTTTTTTTTTTATATAGAGGTCCGGAGGTCCCCAGGGGCCCCAAGGGTTACTAAAGGATTTTTTTTATATATATTATTTATTTTTATTAAAGGGCCCAGAGGTCCCCAAGGCTACCCCCTTTTTTTTTTATATATATATATTTTTTTCTTTATTTCTTCTCTGCTCCAGGGGGCCCATACCTGAAGCTGTGTAAGGGGCCCCATAATTCCTGATGGCGGCCCTGATAAGGGCTCTACCAACTCTCCTCTTATCTTGCCGATGGGTACTCCGGGTCTTCCTTTAGGCCTCTACCCTGCCCTTTTGGCTCCACCCTGTGGACTCTTGAGGACCACCACTACACAAATACAGAAGTCAGTTGGTACATTGTCGATTAGAAGGTGCTGCAAAATCCCCACCAAGTGCCTTCATCCGTTCCTTTGCCATTGTTTTTCAGTAAAGTAAAATATTTAGCGGTGTACTTGTTATCTCGGACCTGAAGGTCGGCTCCCCGAAGCTCGTCAAAGGAAAACATAATCACTCTATTAGGAAGGCATCGCAAACAGCAGATGTGATGAAGTATCACCTGAAGAATCCCGCTGAGTTGTAATGCAAATTCACCGGAGTTACGTGAGTCACTGACCAATTACTGTACGAAGTGGGAAATTCCACTGTCAGCTGTAAATTACATTTCAAGTACAACGAACAAAGACCCCAATAGATTGTATTTATGGGTGTTAGCTAAAGAACCCACTCATTATGTGCAAAATAAATAAAGGAAAGCTCTACAGTTACTGCTTCTCTATATCTGCGTAACCCGAGTCGTTTACAGTGGCGGCTGGTGCTCAAAATTTTTGGGGGGGCGCAAACAAACGAAAAAAAAAAACATCAATTGCAGCCTCACTGTGCCCATCAATTGCTGCCACTGTGCCCATCAATTGCCACCACTGTGCCCATCAAACGCAGCCACTGTGCCCATCAAAGGCAGCCACTGTGCCATAAAATTGTCGCCACTGTGCCATGCCTTTAAATGCAGCCACTGTGCCCATCAATTGTCGCCACTGTGCCATGCCATCAAACGCAGTCACTGTGCCATTAATTGTTGCCACTGTGCCCATCAATTGTTTCCACTGTGCCCATCAATTGTCACCACTGTGCCATGCCAAACGCAGCCACTGTGCCAATCAATTGTCGCCACTGTGCCATGCCAAACGCAGCCACTGTGCCATGCCATTGTCGCCACTGTGTCCATCAATTGTCGCCACTGTGCCATGCCATTGTCGCCACTGTGCCATGGCATCAGTTGTCGCCACTGTGCCATGCCATTGTCGCCACTGTGCCCATCAATTGTCGCCACTGTGCCATGCCAAACGCAGCCACTGTGCCATCAATTGTCGCCACTGTGCCATGCCAAACGCAGCCATTGTGCCATGCCATTGTCGCCACTGTGCCATGCCATTGTCGCCACTGTGCCCATCAATTGTCGCCACTGTTCCATGCCATTGTCACCACTGTGCCCATCAATTGTCACCACTGTGCCATTCCAAAACGCAGCCACTGTGCCATGCCATTGTCACCACTGTGCCCATCAATTGTCGCCACTGTGCCATGCCAAACGCAGCCATTGTGCCATCAATTGTCGCCACTGTGCCATGCCATTGTCACCACTGTGCCATGCCATTGTCGCCACTGTGCCTATCAATTGTCACCACTGTGCCATGGCATCAGTTGTCGCCACTGTGCCATGCCATTGTCGCCACTGTGCCCATCAATTGTCGCCACTGTGCCATGCCAAACGCAGCCACTGTGCCATCAATTGTCGCCACTGTGCCATGCCAAACGCAGCCATTGTGCCATGCCATTGTCGCCACTGTGCCCATCAATTGTCGCCACTGTTCCATGCCATTGTCACCACTGTGCCCATCAATTGTCACCACTGTGCCATTCCAAACGCAGCCACTGTGCGATGCCATTGTCGCCACTGTGCCCATCAATTGTCGCCACTGTGCCATGCCATTGTCGCCACTGTGCCCCTAATATGCTGCCAGATTGCCCCCCTCCCTCGTCTGGCACTTACCTTGCTCGGTCAGCCATCCTCGGATCTTCCTCCACGATCCCTCAAAGTAGTCCTATAAAATTCCAATACAATACATTTACGTTGTTGGTTGTAACATGACAAAATGTGGAAAATTCCAAGGGGTATGAATACTTTTTCAAGGCAATGTATAACTTGTGGAACAAATAATAATAATAATAATACAATACCAGCAATACATATATTTCCGAATTGTGCCATAAGCAGAATGTGGGACTTTTGCCAGAAAATTATTTTACTTGATAAAATAGACCCCGACAGAAATCAGGAATTATCCTCAGCCTCCTAGCTTGGGTTCCTGAGAGGAATCATATTCAAGCTGCAATTGAGGCTGAAACGGAAAAAAAAATTGAAATGTAGTTGCCAGGCAACAAGAACGCACATTCTGTTCTGTCTGCCACGCTGGAACCTGAACACCAACCCTTTGTCTGTTAATTATTACACGACCTTTGACTAAATATTCCTGGCATGAGAGCTAGGCAGATGTCTAACTAGAGATAGATAGATAGATAGATAGATAGATAGATAGATAGATAGATAGATAGATAGATAGATAGATAGATAGATAGATCTATAGAAAGAGAGATAGATAGATAGAGCTATAGATAGATAGAGCTATAGATAGATAGAGCTATAGATAGATAGATAGATAGATAGATAGATAGATAGATAGATAGATAGATAGATAGATAGATAGATAGATAGATAGATAGACAGACAGACAGACAGACAGACAGACAGACAGACAGACAGATAGATAGATAGATAGATAGATAGATATCTTGGAATGTACAGTCATCTAAAATTCTATTGTTCTAAATATTCTTACACATGCAAAGACAGTGGGCCAGATTCAGGTACCGCTGCACACTTCTTACGGAGGCGTAGCGTACCGTTTTTGCCCTGCGCCCCCGCAAATTATCTGCGCTACGCTTCATTCACGAAGCAGTAGCCACGTAAATTGCGTGGGCGCTCCTCAAAAATGCCCGGCGTAAGGGCGCGTAATTTAAATGATCCCGTAGGGGGCGTGGATCATTTAAATTAGGCGCGTTCCCGCGCCAAACGTAGTGCGCATGCTCCGTCGGGAAACTTTCCTGACGTGCATTGCGGCAAATGACGTCGCAAGGACGTCATTTGCTTCAAAGTGAACGTAAATGGCGTCCAGCGCCATTCACGATTCACTTACGCAAACGACGTCAAATTTAAACTTTGCGACGCGGGAACGACGGGTATACTTAGCATTGGCTGCCCCTGCTAATAGCAGGAGCAGCCTTACGCGAAACCCGACGAACGGAAACGACGTAAACTGTGTACGCAGGGCTCGCGTAGGGTAGTGAATCGGCGTTAGTATGCAATTTGCATACTATACGCTGACCACTACGGGAACGCCACCTAGCGGCCATCGTAAGAATGCAGCCTACGATATGACTGGCGTAAGAGCCTTATGCCAGTCATATCTTAGGCTGTAGTCGGCGTATCGAGGTTCCTGAATCAGGAGCATTCGAAACGCTGGCGCAAGTACTGTAAGCAATTGCGCTGCGTAACTATGGTTACGCAGACGCAATTGCTACCTGAATCTGGGCCAATGTTCTTTAAATGAAACTCCAAAAAATAATCCTATTCAAGACAACGCTTTCATCTTCCAACTTCCATGGAAAGTACCTCACTAAAAATTAAACTCTAGGACCTCTCTTTGTAAATGTTTTTTTTGACTGACTTTATTCCATTTTGCACTTCAACCATTTAAAATTGCAGTTTTGAACTTTTTTTTTTTTTACATATACTACATGTCCAACAATTTTTGGACATCTGACCACAACTCTATGAACCTATTGGACATCCTCTTCCAAACCCATTGCCATTAATATAGAGTTGGCTTTCCATTGGCAGCTATAGCACCCCCCTCCCCCCTCCCCATTTTGGGAAGGTTTTCCCACAAGATTTTGGAGGGTGTCTGTGGGAATTTTAGCCCACATGTGAGGTCAGGTACTGATGTGCGGTCAGAAGACCTGCCTCACAGTCAGCGTTCCAATTGTCGTGGAAATTTCAAGATGTATTTAATATGTATTGTCATAGTGTCACCCAGTGTTAGTACTTCCGCAACCCGGTCTAAAGAGCTGACTGGGGCAGAGGTGTATTTAGGTTTTGTGCTGCCCTAGGCCTGACTAAACTCATGCGCCCCCTAATTTGAATACGACCCACCCTTCCTGTCAAGGACACACCCCTTCCTATTTAAGACCCGCCCTGTCCTGCCAGTAGCTTCTTTGCAGCGCCCCTGCCCACTGAAATCAAGGGGATTGAGGATTCCTCCTCTTAGGGGCTGTGGTAGTTTTAGATCTGTTGGTCATGGGCACTACAGTCCGTGTACTAATATTACATTTTATGTTCTGGAAAGTCTGTTCTACCCATAGCTATAACCAGTCCCGGACTGACCATAGGGCATACTAGGCATATGCCCGGTGGGCCGCAACGGCCTGTGGGCCCCATGTCACGTCTCCCCCCCCCCCAGTGTAACATGCAGGGGGTCCAGAACTGTTAGGGGGGTGTAACAAACTGTGGGGGGTTGTGTAATGTAAAGGGGTCCAGAGGTGCCGTGCTATGTAATGTAAAGGGGCACAGAGGTGCAAGGTGCTGTGTAATGTAAAGAGGTCCAGAGGTGCAGGATGCTGTGTAATGTAAAGGGGCCCAGAGGTGCAGGGTTCTGTGTAATGTAAAAGGGCCCAGAGGTGCAGGGTGATGTGTAATGTAAAAGGGTCCAGAGGTGCAAGGTGCTTTGTAATGTAAAGGGGTCCAGAGGTGCAGGGTGCTGTGTAATGTAAAGGGGTCCAGAGGTGCAGGGTGCTGTGTAATGTAAAGGGGCCCAGAGGTGCAGGGTACTGTGTAATGTAAAGGGGTCAAGAGGTGCAGGGTAATGTAAAGGGGTCCAGAGGTGCAGGGTGCTGTGTAATGTAAAGGGGTCCAGAGATGCAGGGTGCTGTGTAATGTAAAGGGGCCCAGAGGTGCAGGGTGCTGTGTAATGTAAAGGGGCCCAGAGGTGCAGGGTGCTGTGTAATGTAAAGGGGTCCAGAGGTGCAGGGTGCTGTGTAATGTAAAGGGGTCCTGAGGTGCAGGGTGCTGTGTAATGTAAAGGGGTCCAGAGGTGCAGGGTGCTGTGTAATGTAAAGGGGCCCAGAGGTGCAGGGTGCTGTGTAATGTAAAGGGGTCCAGAGGTGCAGGGTACTGTGTAATGTAAAGGGGGTCAGAGGTACAAGGTGCTGGAACCCCACATCCCATCATTAACCGCCGCCACAAAGCGCTGCCGCCGTGGCACCCCCCCCTCGGGCTGCTCAGTCTAAAATGTCTGGGCCTATTTTCTGGGAAGACTTTCCACAAAATTTTCGGTATCTGTGGGAAATTAAAGGAATTCTAACATCAATGGTCAGAGATAGCCCACCTCCTTCTGCTACCCCATGCTATACTATTGGTTGTTTAAGGCTGCCTATTGAATATGATAGCCGGATGGTTGGAAATGAGTCAGGATTTAATCATACAAGCACTTTGCACCTTTCCAAGTAAAAAAAGAACTTTAAAGAAATATCAGAGTCGGACAATGGTATCCTCCAGCACCGGACAGAAGCCTTGCATCCTTTCTGACAGGTTCTCTTTAAATAGCATCAATGTTTAATTGCCAATCAGGAAATCTCTTTAGTGAGAAAGTTGTTTAATTGTGGAATTTCTGAGCAGATGGCAGCGTGCTCACCCACCGATCCAGCTCTGTGTACCCGGGGACCGTCTAGATGCTCCGAGAAAGCTCTGAAGTCTGTTTGGTGGAGCTGGCTGAGCGATGTGCATAGTGAAGGTATTGGGATTGCGTTCTATTAAATGACATTTTGGCACCATGTACGATGAATAGACCAGAGACGGATTTCCCAGAGCCAATTGGAAGCTGAGAAAAATGGCTTTCTTGGTCCAAATCTACTATGCCAATCATAATTCTCGGCTTTAATCACCACTGCTTAGCAACCCTGATTGAAATAACCCGGTGAATGATGAGGGAATGATCCGCCGCTAAACGCCAAGTTATCTGACAATATCTAGAAGAGTCTGTCAGGAAATTAAAGCTTAAAGGGGTTGTAAAGGTAGAAATGTTTTAACTGTTAATTAATCTATGTTAGGTACTCATATCGAAAAATTTAATAACTTTCATTAAAATCATATTTTTACCTGTGAAAATATGTAGCTAGATTCATAAAGAGTTAGGCCGGCGTATCCGTAGATACGCCGACCTAACTCGGAATCTGCGCCGACCTAAGTTTAAGTGTATTCTCAAACTGAGATACACTTAAACCTATCTAAGATACGACAGCTTGCGCCGTCCTATCTTAGGGTGCAATATTTAGGCTGGCCGCTAGGTGGCGCTTCCATTGCGTTTGGCGTAGAATATGTAAATCACTAGATACGCCTATTCACAAACGTACGTGCACCCGTCGCAGTATAGATACGCCGTTTCCGTTAGAGATACGCCGCCTAAAGATAAAGATGCCCCTAGGAGGCGTAGTCAATGTTAAGTATGGCCGTCGTTCCCGCGTCAAAATTTGAAAATTTTACGTCGTTTGCGTAAGTCGTCCGTGAATAGGGCTGAACGTAATTTACGTCCACGTCGAAATCAATACGTCCTTGCGGCGTACTTTGCCACAATGCACACTGGGATATTTACACAGACGGCGCATGCCCCGTTCGTAAAAAACGTCAATCACGTCGGGTCACAGTTAATCTACATAAAACACGCCCCCCACATCCTCATTTGAATTCGTCGCGCTTACGCCGGCCTATTCACGCTACGCCGCCGTAACTTAGCAGGCAAGTACTTTGTGAATACAGCACTTGCCTAGCTAACTTACGGCGGCGTAGTGTAAATACGATACGCTACGCTGCCGCAAAGATGTGGCGGTCTATTTGAATCCAGCTAATAGCTTGTTTTTCACCCTTCTGCTTTCCTCTATCGTTTCTCTCCCCCGGTTTTGCGGTGTGCGTGCATTAAAGCGACGTCACGGCAAGCACAGAACTACATTTCCCATTAGGCTTAGCGGCATCGCGCATGCGCATTGCCGTTTTTTCGCCTAATGAGAACGAGCAACGTTCTCGTCCACACACCGCCCATTGACTGAAGGCAGCAAGGGGGCGGAGTTAAGGCGGGCCAGTAAAGCTTAAACCAATATACGGGAGGCGGAGTTAAAGCGTCTAGACACGCCCACTTACCCCCTGCCTCCGTGCCTGTGAAACGTCCACAGCGTCTTCACGCAGCGCTGTAGCTCAAGGGAGGGAGCGAGCACGATCACTTTCCACCAAGCATACCGGCTCAGGTGCTGGTGGAAAGCTGAAGGAAGAGGGACAGGAAGTGACTGTTTTAAACATTAATTAATGACATTTTGAGGGGAAAACTAAGGAACAGGTAAGTGAAATAGCAATGCACTAGCTTATAGCAAGCTAGTTAGACATTAAAAAACAAACCTTTACAACCCCTTTAAGTGCAGTATACCCGGCTCAGCTATTCCAAGAGAAGCTCTTCTCTGCTATTAGGAAAGGAAAAGTCCAATTCTATACATTTCATTTAAAGCAGAACTCTGGCCTTCCCTACAGTCTTGCACAGTTATACCGACTCTTCTCCTGGACTGAAATGGCTTACTCTACATTTCACTGCGAGCTTCTACTGATACGCCGTCGTATAGTAAGTCATGTTAAGGTATGGGCGTGGGAACAGCGTTGTATTTTACGTCGTTTGCGTAAGTCGTACGTGAATGGGGCTGGGCGTAAGTTACGTTCACGTCTAAAGCATTGAGCCAACGTATCTTAGGGAGTATTTGCGACGTGATTCTGAGCATGTGCGCGCATGCGCCGTTCGTTCGGCCATGCATTTACATGGGGTCACGGTTAATTATAATACAACACGCCCACTGCCTTGCTACTTTGAATTAGGCGGGCTTACGCCGGCCCATTTACGTTACGCCGGCGTACATATGGGAGCAAGTGCTTTGTGAATACTGTACTTGCCTCTCAATGTTACGACTGCGTAGCGCATATGAGATGCGCTACGCCTATCTAAAGATGCGCCGATCTCTCTGAATCCCGGCCATAGCGTCTACAAAATAGGGGATAGTTTTATCGCATTTTTATTATTATTATTTCTTTATTAGTAATGGCGACGATCTGTGATTTTTATCGTGACTGCGACATTATGGTGGACACATCGGACACTTATGACATTATTTTGGGACCATTGTCATTTATACAGCGATCAGTGCTATAAAAATGCACCGATTACTGTGTAAATGACACTGGCAAGGAAAGGGTTAACACTAGGGGGCGGTGAAGGGGTTAAGTGTGTCCTAGGGAGTGTTTCTAACAGTGGGGGGATGGGCTACAAGGGACACAACACTGATCACTGCTCCCGATGACAGGGAGCAGACGATCAGTGTCCTGTCACTACACAGACCAGGGAAATACCTTGTTTACGGGCATCCCCCCGTTCTGCAGCTCCGTGAGACGATCGCGGGATACCGGCGGACATCGAGTCTGCGGGTCCCGCGCATGTGCCCGCACAGCGACAAATTCAAAGCAACATCCAGGTACGTTGCTTTGCGTAGCCGTGCCATTCTGCCAACGTATATCGGCAGGTTAAAGGCAAATAGGACTGTGTACTTTGCAAGTGCAGTTGTTACATAGCTTAGTAAATGAAGTTCCTTTGTAAAGAATAACCAATCACATGCAAGGAAAATAAAAACAAAACAGCATTTATTTGCTTGCACGTGATTGGATGATGGAAGTCAGTAGCACTCTCCCCTCATTCGCTAAGCTCTAGAGCAACTGCACTTGCAAAGTGCTCAGTCTATTTGCCTTTAGTAAATCATCCCCTAGGTATTTCTCGTCCTCGGGATGGCGGTTTTCATGCGCGCTGTGAGTGAAGACATTCATGTTTACCGAGAAAAGCTTGGATCAGAATCTACAATGAAAAAAATATACCGCTAATTGCTAATTGCATGCTAATTGAATGAATTTTTTTTTTCTGTAGAGATTATTCAATTTACCTGGATGAATAATGTATAAATTTAATGATTAAATTGCAAAGCTGTAAACTCTGTGTCGGTTATGAATATTCAAAGCCTTCCCTTCCACAGCCTTTCTCTCAATCATCACTGCCAGCGAATCTTCTCACTTTAATGGCTCAAGTCTCACGTCTGCGAGCCAAACTACCTGTGTTTTAATGGCAGCCAATCAGAATCTTTCATTTATATTTCTTAGTTGTAATTAAAACTGAGAAAATCCACCATGAAATACATTCCAGACAAAAGTCAACAGGGAATTTACCTAAAGTCAACTTAAAATAAATTTAAAGCCTATTTTGTTATATTGGTTAGAGTAGAGCAGCCTTTCTAACCGTTGTACCCCAGAGAAACCCTTAAAATAATTTTCAGGTCTCAGGGAACCCTCGATAAAACCAATTCATTGGGGGGTAAGTAGGAAAAATTCCCCCTTTACATTGCAGTCAAAATGCCCCCTTAGGCTGCGTACAGACGAGCATACATGTACGATGAAACCGGTCCGCCGGACCGTTTTCACTGTACATGTCTGCCCGGGGATTTCTGTATGGTGGCTGTACTCACCATCATACAGAAATCCGCGCGTAAACAATATGCGGGGCGTGTCCGCGCCGTCGCCGCGACGATGACGCAGCGACGTGGGCGGCCCTGCCAGTTAAATGCTTCCACGCATGCGTCGAAGTCATTTGACGCATGCGAGGGATGGCGGGCGCTCGGACATGTACGGTAGGTCTGTACAGACGACCGAACATGTCCGAGCAGGCAGGATTTCAGCGGGCTGTTTTAAAACAAGTCCAGAAATATTTGCTGGGAAAAGGCCCGGCGGGCAAATGTTTGCTGGAATCCTGCCCGCTCGGGCCTACACACGACCGAACATGTCTGCTGAAACTGGTCCGCGGACCAGTTTCAGCAGACATGTTCGGTCGTGTGTACGGCCCATTACAGGTAGCTAAAAACATCATTGGTGTCATACCACTGGCATTACCAAGTGTCGTTGACCCTGGAACTATGCAAATACCGTAAAATGCGAGGTCAGTCAACGACAGCTCAAGAAAACCCTTAGCCACCTCGTAAGCCGCGTACACACGATCAGTCCATCCGATGAGAACGGTCTGAAGGACCGTTGTCATCGGTTAACCGATGAAGCTGACTGATGGTCCTTCGCGCCCACACACCATCGGTTAAATAACCGATCGTGTTAGAAGTTCAATGCTTCCAAGCATGCGTCGACTTGATTCTGAGCATGCGTGGATTTTTAACCGATGGTTGTGCCTACTAACGATCGGTTTTAACCTATCGGTTAGGAATCCATCGGTTAAATTTAAAGCAAGTTTGCTTTTTTTTAACCGATGGTTAAATAACCTATGGGGCCCACACATGATCGGTTTTGACCGATGAAAACGGTCTATCAGACCGCTGTCCTCTGGTTAACCTATCGTGTGTACGAGACCTTAGGAACCCCGATTGAGATTTGCAGGAGTAAAGGATGGTGAAAACCCCCTGTTCCCGTTCTCTATCTGCTCTGATGAACATCGTTGCCAGAACTTTTGAGTTCTCATCAAAGAAGGGATCAGTGTTGCCAACCGTCCGTATTTTTACCGACTGTTCATAAAAACGGGCACTTTTTTCCCCGTTCGTAAATGTCCGTGGCTGCGGGAATGTGCCAGTAAAAATAGCCGAGATCGGTTCCGCCCTCCCTGCATCTGCCGGCTTGTGCGTGTCAGGTGGAGGATAGGGGTAAGCCAAACCACCAAGCCCCCACCTCCCCCGCTGTTTCTCAACGTGAAATTTCACTTTTTTTTTTTTTTTTGCTTGGGGCCCCCAAATGTCTTCGAACGGCCCTGATGGCAGGATCCCACTGCTGAAACCATAATGTGACAATGGCAGACAAGGATCCAGCTGCTGCCACTAAAATGTTATGGCAGCTGTCGCTGCCACCAAAATGTGATGAGGGCAATCAAGCATCCCACCTCTGAAACCAGAATGTGACAATGGCAGTCAAGGATCCTGTGGCTGCCAGCCGCTGCCACCAGAATAAGATGATTGATGGCAGTCAAGGATCCCACTGCTGAAACCAGAATGTGACAATGGCAGACAAGGATCCAGCTGCTGCCACTAAAATGTTATGGCAGCAGTCGCTGCCACCAAAATGTGATGAGGGCAATCAAGGATCCCACCTCTGAAACCAGAATGTGACAATGGCAGTCAAGGATCCTGTGGCTGCTGCCACAAGAATGTGATGACGGCGGTCAAGGTTGCCAGTCGCTCCCACCAGAATGTGATGATGGCAATCAAGGATTCCAGCCACTGCCACCAGAATGTGATGACGGTAGCCAAGAGTTGCAGCCGCTGCCACCAGAATGTGACTACGGCAGTTAAGGATTCCAGCCGCTGCCACCAGAATGTGACTACGCCACTACGGCAGTCAAGGATTCCAGCCACTGCCTCCAGAATGTATTGGTGGAAGTCAATAATCCCACTGCTTCCACCAGAATGTGATGACAGAAGTCAAGGATTCCAGCCGCTGCCACCAGAATAAGATGATTGATGGCAGTCAAGGATCCCACTGCTGAAACCAGAATGTGACAAGCGTTGCAGCCACTGCCACCAGAATGTGACTACGGCAGTCATGGATTCCAGCCACTGCCTCCAGGATGTATTGGTGGAAGTCAATGATCCCACCGCTGCTACAAGAATGTGATGACGTAAGTCAAGGACCCGACCGCTACCACCAGAACTTGACGGCAGTCAAGTTTCCCACTGTTGCCACCAGAATGTGATGACGTCAGTCAAGGATCCCACCGCTGAAACCAGAATGTGACAATGGCAGTCAAGGATCCCACGACTGCTGTCACCAGAATGTCAAGGATTCCAGCCACTGCCACCAGAATTTGATAACGGAAGTCAAGGATTCCAGCCGCTGCAACTAGAATGTGATGACGGAAGTCAAGGACCCCGCCATTGGCACCATGATGTGACAATGGCAGTAAGGATCCCGCAGCTGCAACCAAAATTTGACAATGGAAATCAAGGCTCAAGCAGCTGCCCCCAGAATGTGACAATTACTATCCTAGCCTCACCCTGTGCAGAGATTTTCCAGCTCACAGGGACAACAATCTAAGCACCAGCAGACTGAGATTGATTGTTACTGGGGTTGGTTAACTCCGTAGTTAACTCTACACAGGGCTTTTTTTCTCAGAGAATAGGTGAAGGAACTCCCTCCTTCTGTCACCTCTTGTGTCCACCCCCTACCCACCCCCAAGCACCATTCCTTGGTTCCACTCCCTACCCATCTCTGAGTACAGTTCCTTGGTTCCACCCCCTACTCACCTCCTAGCACTATTCCTTGGCTCCACCCCCTACCCACCCCTGAGCACCATTCATTGGTTTCACCCCTACCCACTTCTGAGCACCATTCATTGGTTTCACCCCCTACCCACCTCTGAGCACCATTTCTTGGTTCCACCCCCTACCCACCTCTGAGCACCATTCTTTGGTTCCAACCCTCCCCACCTCCGAGCACCATTCCTTTTCTCCGCCCCTACCCACCTCCGAGCACCATTCCTTGGTTCCACCCCCCACCCACCTCCGAGCACTATTCCTTGGTTCCACCCCCTACCCACCTCCAAGCACCATTCATTGGTTTCACCCCCTACCCACCCCCCTACCCACCTCTGAGCACCATTCCTTGGTTTCACTCCTTACCCACCTCTGAGCACCGTTCCTTGGTTCCACCCTCTACCCACCTCCGAGCACCATTACATACATTAAGATCTGGAGGTGCCGGAAATGCGTTCCCCCGCGTTCCTGCTGGAAAAAAGCCCTGTATATATATATATATATATATATATATATATATACAGACACAAACCGTAGCCATTATCGCGATGGATACGACTAGGGCCCATACAGGGCTAAAACACGTAAGCGTGGGATTATACTGATAACTTTTATCCTGTGTTTAATGAAAGTATTTCTGTGGTCTCAAGTGCATGTGCGCGGAGGTATTAATCCCATACATTTACTGGAATACAATATCTTTCACTATAGCGGGACTTCAGCACTTGAGACTTTCCTGGAAAAGTCATCCATGCCAAACACGGCTCAAGGAAATGCCTGTGTAATTAGGAGTATTTTTACACGCGGTGTCCTCGCCTATTTGCTTATTCTAGCGAGGCTCAGCCGGGGCGAACGCGTTATTGTAATATTTTCAATAATAGGTATAAAGTGAATGTTCTTCATTGACTCAGGTTTTATTGTATATATCTGGCTCTCAGGTCACCAGCTCATAAATACATTTGAACTCTCCTGTCTTATCAAGAGAGGCTCCGCGGGGACCAGGCTGCGGCAGATAAAAGCATTTACTCTCTTTCATTGTGTTTTTTTTTTTATCGCCAGAGAAATAAAAATACCTGACAATCATGCAAAATGGGAAGTAGATCAGATCAGGGCGTCATTAAAATGTCACTGTAGAGAGGAGGCAATGTGTAAATCTTGCCTTTGTCCTCTGCTGTATTTCATCTGGGGTTAAGGAAGACATAAATTGCCTCCAATTCCCAGATAAATGGTCTGCCAGGGACACCGAGCAAACCAACCGGCATTCACACCGGACCTGTGCCGCACCAAGGAGTCTGTTTTATCAGGCGACTGTTGATTCAGGGATGATAGGAGACAATGGTGGGCTCAGGGCATGGATATAATTAGTTGGTTCCCAGAATCCTTTGCAAAGCACAAAGGTATGAAATGTTATCATGTAATATAAGAGAGAGAAATGCAGGACTTCAGAAAAAAATGGTGATTTGTTTTATTTTTCTGAATAAAGTTAAAGGATAACCTTCACTCTCAGTGATGTCACCAGTCTCTAGTAAATGGATAGGCTGCACTCTCAGTGATGTCACCGGTCTCTAGTGAATGGATAGGCTGCACTCTCAGTGATGTCACCGGTCTCTAGTGAATGGATAGGCTGCATTCTCAGTGATGTCATTGCTCTCTTGTGAATAAATAGGCTGCACTCTCAGTGATGTCATCGTCTTCAGTGAATGTATAGGCTGCACTCTCAGTGATGTCACCGGTCTCTAGTGAATGGATAGGCTGCATTCTCAGTGATGTCATTGCTCTCTTGTGAATAAATAGGCTGCACTCTCAGTGATGTCATCGTCTTCAGTGAATGTATAGGCTGCACTCTCAGTGATGTCACCGGTCTCTAGTGAATGGATAGGTTGCATTCCCAGTGATGTTATTGCTCTCTTGTGAATAAATAGGCTGCACTCTCAGTGATGTCACCGGTCACTAGTGAGCGTATAAGCTGCATTCTCAGTGATGTCACCAGTCTATAGTAAATGGATAGGCTGCATTCTCAGTGACGTCACCAGTCTATTGTAAATGGATAGGCTGCATTCTCAGTGACGTCACCGGTCTCTAGTGAATGGATAGGCTGCATTCTCAGTGATGTCATCAGTCGCTAGTGAATGGATAGGCTGCATTCTCAGTGATGTCACCGGACTCTAGTGAAGGGATAGGCTACATTCTCAGTGATGTCACCGGTCTCTAGTGAATGGATAGGCTACATTCTCAGTGATGTCATCGTCTTCAGTGAATGTATAGGCTGCACTCTCAGTGATGTCACCGGTCTCTAGTGAATGGATAGGTTGCATTCCCAGTGATGTTATTGCTCTCTTGTGAATAAATAGGCTGCACTCTCAGTGATGTCACCGGTCTCTAGTGAATGGATAGGCTGCACTCTCAGTGATGTCACCGGTCTCTAGTGAATGGATAGGCTGCATTCTCAGTGATGTCATCAGTCGCTAGTGAATGGATAGGCTGCATTCTCAGTGATGTCACCGCTCTCTAGTGAAGAGATAGGCTGCATTCTCAGTGATGTCACCGGACTCTAGTGAAGGGATAGGCTACATTCTCAGTGATGTCACCGGTCTCTAGTGAATGGATAGGCTGCATTCTCAGTGATGTCACTACTCTCTAGTGAATGTATAGGCTGCATTCTCAGTGATGTCACCGGACTCTAGTGAAGGGATGTTTCATGTTTCCTATATTGGCGTCCTGTAATGTAAGGTCAAGTAAAGAATATTGGAAAAGAAAAATCTAATGATTATTTAGAAACTTATAAAGATTGTATTTACTGCTATCTGCATTAACAATCCTATAACCGCCGGTGTCAGCATTATTCATCCTCCAAATAAAAGTCATCTTTTCCAATATCTCACAGACATCACAGTACTGTTTCCAAGAATGAAACAATAGACTATGTATCATTAAACTCGTAATGGAAATGTTGGCCATTTTATGGTCTCATTTTAAAGATTTTCTGTAAAACAACTTTTTTTTTCAGAAGGCTAGAAGAGCCTCGATCCTTGCCATAAATCAGTAACCGGTAATGCAAATGGTAAGCCGCCCGTGAACAATTTTCCTGAAGGAACAGCATTAAAAATCCAGGACCGTCACCGTCTTACGAGTTGTGCGCAGTCATGGAGCAGATAAATCAATAGGATTTGAGTATTAGACTTTTCCCCAGCAATAGAGACGGCCCCGGCTCCTCGGCCGGACGCAAACTTATAATGAGTAGAACCGTATTTGTAACCTATTGCTTATCGCTATAATCTGGGAACGCGTGGACTTCAAGCTGATAAAAAGAAAAGAGGATTTCGGGAAGAGGAAATGCATTATTAAAACAAAGTACAGGACTACAAAAGATATCCGAGGTATGCCGGTTCAGCAGTTAATTAGAGAGGAGTTGTGTTTTCTAAGTGCTAACTGACAGCTTAAAGCGTATTTCCACTTTTGTAGCCAAATTGGGTCATCACATACAATTACATAGCAGGGGAGGATTTCTGAGCAAGTAAAAAGCACTTAACTACATCTGACCGACGTACGTCTGTAAACAGCCTGTCAGCAAGGGGTTAATAATGGCATTGAAAAGTCATTTACAAATTACATTTTTTTGTTTTCGCTTTTTTCAATGTGAAACCTGTAAATATATGTTAACCGCTTCCCGACCATGTCACGCAGATATACTGCGGCACAATGGCTCTCCTGGGCGAAATCCTGTACAGGATACCCATTTTCGGCCATCTGAGAGCGCTGCATTGGGACCCAATGCACGTGGCCAGCGTGCACGATCGTTACTGGCCACGCGCGATCGCGTGCACGAGCTCCAGCGTGGGGATTTGTGTGTGTAAACACGCAAATCCCTGTGCTGTCAGAGGAGAGGAGCCATATTGTTTGTTCCTACTAAGTAAGAAAAACTATGGCCCAGATTCTCAAAGCACTTACGCCGACGTATAACACGTTACGCCGACGTAAGTGCCAATGTGCGCCGGCGTATGTGTGCGGCAGACCCACGAACCAACATGCGCCTAAAAACAGGCTACACCCCGCCGACGTAGCTTGCACACGCCGGCGTAGGGTGGGCGCACATATGGGCTGGGCGCATGGTACTGCTCCCATTGATTAGCCATTCAAACACGCAAATGAGGGAAATACGCCGATTCACGAACGTGCGTGTGCCCGGCGCATGCTACGCGAGATGCGCATAAGTTGTACGTCCGGCGTAAAGTTATTCCCCATAAATGAGGTGCAACCCGGCAACAGACATGCACAGGTCTGCACCAGGGAACACAAGCCGGCGTATTGTGCGTTGGACGTGTGTCTGGCTGGGCGTACGTTATGTTCACGGCGTACACGGTGATCCGGCATAGCTTAGGCAGTTGTGCCGGCGTGGTTGTGAGCAGGCGCAGGGGGGTGCTGTGCATGCGTCCACGTCACGGCGCATGCGCAGTTCGTGATACGTACATGTCTGGCGCTCGGCCCATCATTTGCATGGTTTGATTATGGTTAATCCTCTGTATTGAGTAAAAAGTTCTGTGTACTGTGGGAGACCAGATATAGTGAATGCAGGCTCCTGGGGAGACCAGATATAGTGAATACAGGCTCCTGGGGAGACCAGATATAGTGAATACAGACTTGTGGAAAGCCCAGGTATGGTGAATGCAGGCTCCTGGAAAGACCAGATATAGTGAATGCAGGCTCCTGGAAAGACCAGATATAGTGAATACAGAGTCCTGGGGAGACCAGATATAGTGAATGCAGGCTCCTGGGGAGACCAGATATAGTGAATGCAAGCTCCTGGGGAGAGCAGATATAGTGAATGCAGGCTCCTGGGAAGACCAGATATAGTGAATGCAGGCTCCTGGGGAGACCAGATATAGTGAATTCAGGCTCCTGGGGAGACCAGATATAGTGAATGCAGGCTCCTGGGGAGACCAGATATAGTGAATGCAGGCTCCTGGGAAGACCAGATATAGTGAATGCAGGCTCCTGGGGAGAGCAGATATAGTGAATGCAGGCTCCTGGGGAGACCAGATATAGTGAATGCAGGCTCCTGGGGAGACCAGATATAGTGAATGCAGGCTCCTGGATTTAGTAACACTTTAAAGTGGTTGTAAACCCTTACAGACCACTTAGAGCTACAGGTAAGCCTAGATTAAGGCTTATCTGTAGGTTCAAGAAATATCTCCTTAACCTACACGGTTAAGGAGATATTTGCAAGAAAGACGGCGCAGGCGCACTAAGCATGCCGTTAATGAATGGGATCGCGCCGTCCCTGACGGCTCCGGTTCGCATGCACGGGAGTGATGTCATCGCGGCTCCGGCCAGTCACAGCACCGGAGCCGCGATACAAGGAAGTCACTGCGGGAGAGATGGCGGCGGTGGAGGAGAGGAACGAGGACCGTTGTGGGGGCTTCGATCTCAGGTAAGTAATTCATAACGAGCTAGTATGCTTTGCATACTAGCTCATTGTGCGTTTGTCTTGCAGGGTGTATTTTTTTTTCTTTTTGTGGGTTTACTTCCTCTTTAACAGTGGGCAGTTCCGAGTCAGTCTATTAGATTTGGGACAGGAGGGAGGAGGAACAAGGGAGCACCTTACTATCCTAGGATATGGTGCTGTGTGAGTCTATTGATGCCCTCACTGTAGGGAGACACAACACTAGTCCCTGCATGCATGGGTGGCTCCATAGGATACTGCAAGAGAAAGGAACCCACCTGCAACACTAAATCTGGGGCAGCGTCTTAAACTGGAACATAGGCAAGGAATAAAGATAAAGAAGCTGCATTCACAAGAAACACCAACTGCAACAGGCTCAGGTATAGAGAGCCGCCATATGCCTGTATACCCAAACCCACGGTAATGAACTAAGTCGTTCTAAAATGAGTGTCAGCTGTCTTTACTTCGCAAAGTTTCAATCTCATAATCCCAGACTTAAGTATTCATCTGCAGAAATCACTTAACGTGTCTAAATGATGCTCTTCCCTGCTAGGTCTGCGTTCTATAATTCCTGGTTTCAGTAGTAGACAGCAGGGAAAACATCCTGTTCTTATCACGGCTCATGTTCTCCACATGCAAATTTAGATTATATTACAGCTCTTCTCTGGCCTGAAGCTGGAGCTTCTTAAAATTCTGTAAAATAGGTCAGTGAGTGTCTCTTGGATGATTTAGGAGATCGACATGCTGGAGTGTTATATATTATCATATACAGTATATAATGGCTATTAATCAGTTAACAGACTCTACTTAGATTTGCAGACAATGTAGCGTCCTTGTATGATACATCGGTAGTGAGGACATTGTATTGGACTTGTGTGAGTAGGAGGCTGACGGGGAAAGGCCCCAAAAAATACTGCAGTTTAAAGTGATTGTAAAGGCAGAAGGCATTTAACCTTAATGCATACTATGTGCAAGAATTTTGAGTATAGCCAGATTAATAAAAAATAAGGGTGTACCATCATCCGGGGAAGTATGTAACTCCTCCCCCCCCCTCCATCCACTCTTTCCTTTCTTCTTCACATGGGTGGTCCCTTTATTTTCCTTCCTTTTCTCCTCTCCTGTCCCTTCTTTCCTATCCCTTCCTTTCCTTCCCTTCCTTTTCCCTTCTTTCCTCCCCCCCTCCTACCAGTGCTCTTCACCATAATCCTTATTCACATTATGCCCCCCTAGAGATCTTTGTATATATCCCCCCCTGTCCACCGCATGGGGTCTATGGTTCTGGCAGGTTGTTTCCGCGCATGACCACCATAAATGGGGTAAGCCAGTTTTTATGAATTTTATTATTTTTATTCAACTTTTATGCTGTATTTTTTGTCTACCAATTTCCTTGTTTTACTCTTTATTGTGTTGTTAGTTTTGTAGAATGGTTCTCCTGAAGAAGTGGTTATACCACGAAACTAGTTGAGACTCAGATCATTCCATATGTTTGTAATTACAGAAATTGCCTTTTACGCTACATGTATGTTAATTTTACCAAGACAGTCCTTAATTTTTTTTTAAATGCACAGTTACTTGCAGTTTCTGGTATATAAGGGGCCTAATAGTCTCTGCTTCTGGTCTGGATACAATACATTATTGCAGTAATGCAGCTCTTGTATGTTGTATGTTTTCAGCTACTCTCTCTCTCTCTCTCTCTCACTCAATTTTTTCAAGATTTTTGGTCATATTTAAAACCACTTCAATACCGGGCCTATTCTGTCACTCCTCCACTACATGTAAAAATCATTATTTTTTTCCTAGAAAATTACTCAGAACCCCCAAACATTATGTATGTTTTTTTAGCAGACACCCTAGGGAATAAAATGGCGGTCATTGCAACTTTTTATCTCGCATGGTAGTTGCACAATCATTTTTCAAACCTCTTTTTTTGGGGAGAAAAAAAAGTTTCATGAATTAAAAAATGAGAAAACAGTAAAGTTAGCCCAATTGTTTTGTATAATGTGAAATATATGATGTTACGCCAAGTAAATAGATACCCAACATGTCACGCTTTAAAATTGCGCACACTCATGGAATGGCGCCAAACTTCGGTACTTAAAAATCTCCATATGCGACGCTTTAAAATGTTTTAGAGGTTACCAGTTTAGAGTTACAGAGGAGGTCTAGTGCTAGAAGTGTTACTTGCGCTCTAGCGCACGTGGTGATACCTCACCGTTTGAATGGCGTTTCCATATGTGGTTGGGACTTACATGTGTGTTCGCTTCTGAGCGCGAGATACCGCGGACAGGGGCGATTTTTTTTTATTATGTTAATTTTTTAACTTTTTTTATTTTTACACCTTTTTTGATCACTTTTATTTCTATTACAAGGAATATAAACATCCCTTGTAATAGGAATGGTTTGTGACAGGTCCTCTTTATGGAGAGATGCGGGGTCAATAAGACCTCACATCTCTCCTCCAGGCTGGAAACCATAAGGAACGAGAAAAAAAATTCACCGATCTCATGCTTACTAGCCACTATCGCAGCTTTGTTTACATCCGGGGGCCCAGGCGTAACATCATAACGTCACGCCCAGGTCTCCGATGGTCATCCGGTGCTGGACGATTCATTTTCGGGGTCCCTGGTGGCACGGGAGAGCCCAGAGAAGCACCAGATGGCAGCGGGAGGGGGCCCGTCACCTGTAAGAATGATCAAGCGGCGGAACTGCCGATATGATTGTTCTTGCTGTACACAGAATCACCGGCTGGAAAGAATGATATCTGAATAATGCCTGTAGCTGCACCCATCATTCAGATATCCCCCTGAAAGTCAAGGACGTCATATGACGTGCTGTGGTAGGGAAGTGGTTAACCACTTAACCCCCGGACCATATTGCTGCCCAAAGAGCACTTTTTGCGATTCGGCACTGCGTCGCTTTAACTGACAATTGCGCGGTCGTGCGACGTGGCTCGAAAACAAAATTGACGTACTTTTTTCCCCACAAATAGAGCTTTCTTTTGGTGCTATTTGATCACCTCTGCGGTTTTTATTTTTTTGCGCTATAAACAAAAATAAAGCGAACATTTTGAAAAAAATTAAAACATTTTACTTTTTGCTATAATAAATATCCCCCAAAAATATAAAAAAAAAACATATTTTTTCCTCAGTTTAGGCCGATACGTATTCTTCTACATATTTTTCGTAAAAAAAAAATCGCAATAAGCGTTTATTGATTGGTTTGCGCAAAAGTTATAGCGTTTACAAAATAGGGGGTATTTTTAGGGCATTTTTATTAATATTTTTTTTTTACTAGTAATGGCGGCGATCAGTGTTTCTTTTCGGTACTGCGACATTATGGCGGACACTTCGGACACTTTTTGGGACCATTGGCATTTTTATAGCAATCAGTGCTATAAAAATGCCACTGGCAGTGAAGGGGTTAACATTAGGGGGCGGGGAAGGGGTTAAGTATGTTCCCTGGGTGTGTTCTAACTGTAGAGGGGGTGGCCTCACTAGGGGAAATGACTTATCTTCTGTTCATACATTGTATGAACAGAAGATCAGCATTTCTCCCCCTGACAGGACCGGGAGCTGTGTGTTTACACACACAGCTCCCGTTCCCCGCTCTGTACCGAGCAATCGCGTGTGCCCGGCTGCGATCGCGCCTGCCGGGCATGCGCACGGGTGTCGGGGGCGCGTGCGCGCCCCTAGTGGCCTGCGCGTGAGCCGACGTTATACGACGGGCTCTCACGCAGGGGAGCCGACTTGCCGCCGTAAGAGGACGGTGGGCGGTCGGCAAGTAGTTATAAAGTCTTCTAGCTTAACGCTGACAATGATATCTAAAAATATGGGCTCATTGGAAATACGTTTTACTTTCTTTTTGCGGTTTTGGAATACGAGGTTCACATGATCCGTATCACTTTACAAAAATAATCATTGACATTTTACGGTAATGGATATAATCATGATTTTATTCTTACTGTATGTATTTTATAATGTTACATATTTAATTAAAAGCGGTAATAAGGCCTCTGATAACTGCAGTGACATTTGAAATGCTAGCTTGCCCGGGGTTATCTTACAAAGGAACATAAAACTGCAGGTGCCATGAAAATGATTCACTCTTGCCCCCCACTCGGCGTCTGCGCCCGGCAATCATTCGGAAGATAATTGAATGCCCCACCCTCGTCTACTTGACTTTACAAGCTGTAAAATTGTATGTGCCGCTTTCTTCTGATGAGCTTGAGTCATCAATTATGCACCACGTCACAAGTAGTGAGATAAGGAGACCGAGTTTTCCATCTCCCATTTCAGAATTAATAAGACAGAACGCTCAATATATTGCAAACTTCTGAAAACAGCCACATATGTTTAAATAAATCTACTTTTTGTATCTTAAAATGCTTCATTTGAATTTTTCTCTCCAGTTTTCTTTGTCGCTTTTTTTAAAAAAAACGTCATCAGATTTCTCAATTGTATGTAAAGTTGTGTTTTATGACTGATAGAGGGTCGAAAGCTAAATGTACACAAGAGCCTGGGATAGTGGCGATGTCGTTACCTAAATACAGCAATATGGCAAGTGATTTGTGTCACTGGATGAGCCTGAATTGAGCTGCAGATAAACAGCCAGAGCACAAGGACAATTACCTAATAGTCTCTGCTTCTGGTCTGGATACAGTATTGCAGCAATGCATTTCCTGTATGTGGACATGTGATGTCAGCTCCTCTCTCCCTCTCTTTACTTCCTCCTCCCTCTAGAGACAGGAAGTGCTAACAGGCTGTTTTGGAATGGAGCCAAGTGTCCGGTTTTTCTGTGGCTCTTAGGGACTTTTTCACCGATCTAATTTCAGCTTGTTTTGCAGACCGATTTCCCATTTTCCTTCAAACCATGTGACGCATGACTGATAGCATCATATGAGCAAGGGGGTGCAAGGGTTCTATATAGTACTTATGAATTATGATTATGTATGATTATTCCTATAGCAATCAATAACATATATGCATATGTGATATATAGGATATATATGTGATATAGAGTATGTGTTTGCGCATTGAAATATGCATTTCATTATCTTACTTTGACCATTCTTATCACATCCACTTCAAGACAAATATACAGAGGGACTAATTCCCCATTAGGTCTGCTTTACTTTTGAGTGCACAGCAGTCGATAGTAGACATTTGCGGTTCATTTCATTAAGAAATAATACTCTCGCGAATCTCCATTTTTTGGAAATTCTAATGCATCTGAATTTCCGAATTAGAATAGTACCAAATTTAATCTAATCCGAAATAACGGAAAAAAAAAATGTTGACGAAATTCTAATTCGAATAATTTTCGAATCATTTTTGAATACTTTTCGAATTGGAGTATTTTTCCAATTTACAAAGAGAATAAAATAGATTTTTTTTTTTAAATAAAGTTATAGAATAGAAAAAAATAATAGACTAGAAAATAAAATAAAATAAACGAATATAATATAATAGAGTAAAACTGAACAAAATAGAATAGAAAATAAAAGAACAGAATAGACTAGAATATAATAGAAACAAATAGAATGGAATAACTTAAACTTCAAATAGAATGCATTTGAATTGTTATTTTCTATTCTACTCTATTAATTTCTATTCAAATTCGAATTGATTCTATTTGAATTTTGGAAAATGGTTATATATTTCTTCTATTATATTCTATTGTTTTTTTATATTACATCCTTTTCTATTCTATATAAATTTCAGAAGATGGTTATAATCTATTTAATTCTATTCTCATTCTATTATATTCCTTTCTATTATATTATATTCTATTCTTTTCTATTCTGTTCTTTTATTTTATATCCTATTTTGTTCTGTTTTACTCTATTATATTATATTATTTTATTTTCAGTTATATTGTTTTCTATTTCTATTCCTTTATTTTCTATTGTATTCTCCTTGGAAATTGGAAAACTATTCAAATTCTAAAACTATTTGAAATTGATTCCAAAACGTTTCGAATCTATCCGAATTTGATTTTTTTTTAACCACTTAACGCCCGCCGCACGCCGATTTACGTCCACAGAATGGGACGTACAGGCAGATGGGCGTATATATACGTCCCTGCCTTCTAGCGGGTTGGGGGTCCGATCGGGACCCCCTCCGCTGCGTGCGGCTTACCTCGGGGAGCGATCCGTCTTGAGGGGGCAGCTGTTCGTTTCTGTCCGCCCCCTCGTGATCGCTCTCGGCCAATCCCGTCGTGTCCCGCCGTGTCACTTCCTCTGCCTGTCAAATGTAAACACTGGCAGAGGAAGTGATGCAGCTCTCCTCTCGGCGGAATTTTCAAGTGGTTAATAAACGAATGAAACAAATTTAACTAAAGTAATTTATGTAAATAACGAAACAAAACACATTTTTCCACTCTGCACATGTCTAGTGGATAGATGTGAAAGCCAACATTGGACTGAATAAAACATGCACAAATGGAGGGGGCGCCAGACCAAAGGATAAACAGTCTAAATCTATTTATTAGTTTGAATTAAAAAAAGCAGCCAATGTGTTTCGGGGGCAGGAAAATATCCCCTTTCATCAGGGCTTCAGGTAAAATAGGAATCTTGAATGGACTCAAAGGAAAGCTTACCTGTATGGATTTGTGTAGGGAAGGTAATGGCTGGATCAGAAGAATTACTGACCAGCAGTATTTGTGTGAACAATTAAGACGATGCAGCGTCCGCCTTTGTATCAGAGACTAAAAACAGTACACACGTCCAATGTACAAACGGCTGTTATTAGCAAAGAGCCCAACAAGAGTCCTGGTGTAATTATGCACATATACCCAGGTATATATATTTATTAATAGGTATACCTCCAGATATATGTTGCAACAAAGTCCAGTTGCAGGGACCCTGGAGGATAATTAAAACGCGGCACCCACCTTTGTGTCAGAGACCTGAAGACAAGATCAGCTGTTGTCCAACCAGCCTGGAACACAGCTTCTCACATGCAGAAACTGTGGTGTGGTAGTCTATCAGGAGAGTTACTGGCCAGCAATATTTCCATAAGCAATGAAGATCTTGATTTCCCAGGCAGATACTACTGGCCAGTAACTCCCCTGATCCGAAAAATAGCATCACTAGAAAATTCACACAGGAAATCTCTATTTTAAAGTGGATGTAAACCCTCTCCAATACCCAGTGAAGTGAACAGCCTTAGATGATACACAGAGATGAAACAAATCTCCCTACATACGTTTTACATGTATATCTACTGTCTTCAGCTTGCTATATTCTTTAGAATTCTTACATTGTGTTTGAATTTTTACTTCCTCATTCAGCTGTAGGAGTAGAGTCTTGGCTTAGATTGTGTGACAGCTGATTGGAGGAAAGGCACACCCCCTCCCCCCTCCACATAGGCAGAGAGAGGAAGAGACACTAATAGGGGACAATCTAAATACCCTGTTGCTAAAAACCAAACTAAAACTGTCATGTATTAGGAGTGACCAGAACTATGTGGACTGCAACAGAGGAACCCACAAACAGAAATAGGTGAAAGTAAGTAAGTTTATTTAAGGTAACTACATATAAATGTGAATACACCACCAATACAACAAGTGAACAAACCAAACAACAAAAACAGTGAGGCCCCGTACACACGGCCGAGAAACTCGACAAGCAAAACACATCGTTTTGCTCGTCGAGTTCCTTGTGAAGCCGTCGAGGATCTCGGCGAGCCAAGTTTCCCCATTGACTAATGAGGAAATAGAGAACAGGCTCTCTATTTGGCCCGACGAGAGCCTCGTCGGTTTCCACGGCCGAAAGTGTACACATGACCGGGTTTCTCGGCAGAATGCGGCTCCGATCAAGTTTCTGGCTGAATTCTGCCGAGAAACTCGGTCGTGTGTACAGGGCCAGACGGTAACCAACCAGCATATGTAGCAAAGTGAGAGCCAGAATCATAGTCAAGCCAGGCCAGGGATCATTAACAGGAGATCATCAGATGGGGGGGGCAGGAGTAGACGGACAGGGACAGAATCAGGCAGCAGGGCAGCAAGGATCCAGGGATGCAGGAACAGATACAACGGGTTCAGGATACAGGGTTCAGGGTTCAAGGTTCAAGTAAACAGGCTGCAGGTCAGGGTACGAGGACAATACCAGGGCAGTGTGTGTGTGCACTTGCCGGGTATTTATACTATTACCTGCTAACAAGCTCAGGTGACGCCTGATTGCAGAAGGTAAAATCTGCACCACACTGCCAGGATCCATCCACTGGTAGATGCCAGTACTGCAACCCAAAGATGACATAACACCAGCAGGTAGAAGCTCCCCTGACAGTTCCAAACTGCCAGGAGACACCTGCTGGTGGACCCCAGCACTGCACACCAAATGATAGATATTACCAGCGGATGGAACCTTTCCTTACAAAAACAGAGTTCTAGGAGTTGAAATGCACACTTAGTGCCAAACCCCCTTTAGGGGAGGTACATCCAAAAAGCCATGCATATAGAAAATAACTAAATAACCTTTCCAGCAGCCAGCATCAGGTGAAAAACTGATTACTGGGATCTCCTGGCTGGGAGACACCTGCTGGTGGATACTGGAAATACAAACCTCCGCCCAGGGAACCACAGTGTCACCAGCCACCAGCAGGTTATCTAGGTCCTTTGAATCGCATATTATTAATTTATAATTATTCATACTTATCTCCACTAGTAAATGAGAAAACTATTTAGTTTTTTTTTTAATCCTGGCCACAATAAACAAAGAAATAAATTATTATTAAAACTGTTCCACGTTTTCAAGTGCTATCTGCATTTTGATACAAGGGGCCAGATCCACCGTGAGAGTACGCCAGCGTATCTACTGATACGCCGGCGTACTTTCAAATTTCCCGCGTTGTATCTTTAGTTTGAATCCTTAAACCAAGATACAACGGCTTCTGGGTTCGATCCGACAGGCGTACGGCTTCGTACGCCTTCGGATCGTAGGTGCAATACTTCGGCGCCCGCTGGGTGGAGTTTGCGTCGTTTTCCGCGTCGGGTATTCAAATTAGCGAATTACGACGATCCACGAACGTACGCGCGGCCGTCGCATTTTCTAACGTCGCCTGTAGTCTGCTTTTTCCGGCGTATAGTTAAAGCTGGTATTTTGCGGCGTATAGATAAAATTGCCATGTTAAGTATGGCCGTCGTTCCCACGTCGAAATTTGAATTTTTTTTATTTTTTGCATAAGTCGTCCGTGAATAGGGATGGACGTAACTCACGTCTAAGTTAAAAAAATGACGTCCCAGCGACGTCATTTAGCGCAATGCACGTCGGGAAATTTCTGGACGACGCATGCGCAGTTCATTCGGCGCGGGGACGCGCTTCATTTAAATGAAACCCGCCCCCAACCCGCCCAATTTGAAATCCGTCGCCAGAAATACACTACGCCGCCGTAACTTATGGCGTGAACTCGCTGAGGATTCGAATATACGCCAGGTAAGGTACGGCGGTGTAGTGTATCTCTGATACGCTGCGCTGATCTACATGTATGTGGATCTGGCCCTTAGTTCCTATTTTTTTTAAATACCTACCCTTTCACATTATTGTAAATAATCTTTAATTGTATGTATTACGTTTTATTTCACCCTCATTATTTTCATATTATTCATCTCTCCCTCTCTATTTTACCCCCTTTGTCCTCCTCTCTCTTTTCCTTCTGTTCACCTTTCTCGTCCCATACTGTATATTTAATTTTATTTATTTTATGTTTATTTTTATTTCCCTCTCCCCTTTTCTATTATTCCTTTCTCATTAGCTGCCTTGTCCTTCTTTCTCTCTCTTTTTATTTCTTTCTCCTTTATCTCTCATTCCCTGTTAATGCAGCATGGAGTCAGGTACCTGGATGATGACGCTGCATGCAGGATGAGCTGATGAACAGAAAGTCGCTATGGGAGAGAGGATCGGGTCAAGTACCATTTAGGAGAGGATGCTTGAAAGTGAACATCTGCATACGGCTGAAGTAATTCAAATCAAAGTAGTTTTATTTAAAAAGCCACACTACTGTATTTTTCTTTCTTTACAGATTTTTTTCTTTCCTTTATATGAAGTAATATATACATATATATATATATATATATATATATATATATATATATATATATATATATATATATATATATATATATATATAGTATCTCACACCCCTCATATTTTTGTAATAAATAAATGTAAATGTTGTGTAGTGAGTGTACAGCTTGTATAACAGTGTAAATTTTCTGCCCCCTCAAAATAACTCAACGCACAGCCATTAATGTCTAAACCGCTGGCAACAAAAGTGAGTACACCCCTAAGTGAAAATGTCCAAATTGGGCCCAAAGTGTCAATATTTTGTGTGGCCGCCATTATTTTCCAGCACTGCCTTAACCCTCTTGGGCATGGAGGTCACCAGAGCTTCACAGGTTGTCACTGAAGTGCTCTTCCCCTCCTCCATGATGACATCACAGAGCTGGTGGATGTTGGAGAACTTGCGCTCCTCCACCTTCCATTTGAGGACGTCCCACAGATGATCAATAGGGTTTCGATCCGGAGACATGCTTGGCCAGTCCATCACCTTTACCCTCAGCTTCTTTAGCAATGCAGTGGTCATCTTGGAGATGTGTTTGGGGTGGTTATCATGTTGGAATACTGCCCTGCGGCCCAGTCTCTGAAGGGAGGGGGATCATGCTCTGCTTCAGTATGTCACAGTACATGTTGGCATTCATGGTTCCCTCAATGATCTGTAGTTGCCCAGTGTCGGCAGCCCTCATGCAACCCCAGACCATGACACTCCCACCACCATGCTTGTCTGTAGACAAAACACACTTGTCTTTGTTCTCCTCACCTGGTTGCCGCCACACACGCCTGACACCATCTGACACCAAATACGTTTATCTTGGTCTCATCAGACCACAGGACATGGTTCCAGTAATCCATGTCCTTAGTCTGCTTGTCTTGAGCAAACTACTTGCTGGCTTTCTTGTGCACCATCTTTAGAGGAGGCTTCCTTCTGGGACGACATGCAGACCAATTTGATGCAGTGTGCGGCATATAGTCTGAGCACTGACAGGCTGACCCCCCCACCCCTTCACCCTCTGCAGCATTGCTGGCAGCACTCATGTCTAATTCCCAAAGACAACCTCTGGATATGATGCTGAGCACATGGAATCAACTTCTTTGGTGGACCATTGCAAGGCTTGTTCTAAATTGGAACTTCTCCTGTTATACCGCTGTATGGTCTTGGCCACTGTGCTCACAGCTCAGTTTCAGAGTCTTGGCAATCTTCTTATAGCCTAGGCAATCTTTATGTAGAGCAAACTTTCTTTTTTTCAGATCCTCAGAGAGTTCTTTGTCATGGGGTGCCATGTAGAACTTCCAGTGACCAGTATGAGAGAGTGAGAGCGATAACACCAAATTTAATACACCTGTTCCCTATTCACACCTGAGACCTTGTAACACTAACGAGTCACATGACACCAGGGAAGGAAAATGGCTAATTGGGCCCAAATTGAACATTTTCACTTAGGGGTGTACTCACTTTTGTTGCCAGCGGTTTAGACATTTATGGCTGTGTGTTGTTATTTTGAGGGGACAGCAAATTTACACTGTTATACAATCTGCACACTCACTACACAACATTGTAGACACAGTGTGTAATTTCTTCAGTGTTGTCACATGAAAAGATACAAGAAAATATTTACACAAATTTGAGGGGTTGAGTAACTTTGGCGGCGTAAGGGCGCGCAATTCAAATGGATGTGATGGGGGCGTGTTTTATGTTAATACCTCTTGACCCGACGTAAATGACTTTTTTTTTAAAAAATGGCTTTTTTTTTAAAAAAAGGACTTTTTTTTTAACGGTGCATGCGCCGTCCGTGGGGGTATCCCAGAGTGCATGCTCGAAATTAACCCGCAACAAGCCAATGCTTACGACGTGAACGTCATTCTACGCAAAGCCCTATTCGCGAACGACTTACGCAAACAACGTAAAATTTTCAAAATTCGACGCGGGAACCACGTCCATACTTAACATAGGATTCGCCTCATATAGCAGGGGTAACTATACGCCGAAAAAAGCCTTACGGAAACAACGTAAAAACATGCGCCGGACGTACGTTTGTGGATCGCCGTATCTAGCTAATTTGCGAACTCGATGCGGAAATCGAGGGAAACGCCACCTAGCGGCCAGCGTAAATATGAACCTTAGATCCGACGGCGTACTAAGACGTACGCCAGTCGGATCTAGCACAGCTTCAGGTGTATCTTGTTTTGTGGATACAAAACAAAGATACGCCGGAGCAAACTAGAAGTTACGCGGCGCATCAATAGATACGCCAGCGTAACTTCTTTGAGGATCTGGCCCTAGGTGTTGGAATTTCCTTTCACATTTGGCTGTTAGTAAACTTAATGAATACGAATTTATCCGAAATAACGAATGTCATATCTAAATGAACGTAATGTAACAAATGAATAATAAATAATAATACTAATAATAAATTATTATTAGTATTATTATTTATTAATTAGTTCCGTTCCATTTGTTTAGATATCGGATAATTCGTAACTTCGGATAAATTTGTATTCGTTACATTCACTCAGACCGCGTACACACGATCGGTTAAACCGATGAGAATGGTCTGATGGACCGTTTTCATCGGTCCAAACCGATCGTGTGTGGGCGCCATCGGTTATTTATCCATCGGTTAAAAAAAAGCCAACTTGTTTTAAATTTAACCGATGGATTCCTAACCGATTAGAAAAAAACAATTGTTTGTAGGCACGTCCATCGGTTAAAAATCCATGCATGCTCAGAATCAAGTCGACGCATGCTTGGAAGCATTGAACTTCGTTTTTTTCAGCACGTCGTTGTGTTTTACATCACCGCGTTCTGACACGATCGGTTTTTTAACCGATGGTGTGTAGGCGTGACAAACCATCAGTCAGCTTTATCGGTTAACCGATGAAAACGGTCCATCAGATCGTTCTCATCGGATGGACCGATCGTGTGTACGAGGCTTAACAGCCAAATTTGAAAGGAATTTCCAATACCGATAATTTAATAGTTATTATTGGTTGGTTATTCTTTCAATTTTTCTTTCTTATTTTCGGATTTTAGAATTTTCCAATTTACAGACTTTTTTTTTAAATTATGAATTTACGAATTTGCAAATTTATGAATTTTCTAATTTGCAAATTTACGAATGACCCAAAAAACAAACAAAAAACGAATGAAACCAAAAGGAGAATGAACAAATTTTTCGACAGTGCACATGTCCACAAATAATCTTAAACCCCCATTCACATTGTAACGCCGCGTACGCGACGTATTTTGCCGCGATTAGGTTACTTTTTTTTTTCACAAAGAATTGCCATTGATGTCTATGGCCGAACGCCAATGCCGCCTGAAAAAAAGGGCCCGGGACTTGTTTTCAGGCGGCAGGCGTACGGCGTCTATGAGATGTGAACCATCTCATAGACATCAATGGAAATTCTCCCCTCCAGCGGCACGAGCGTCGCGCTTCAGGCGTTTTGTCGCCTAGGTGTGAATGAGGGCTAAAAGTTAGAAATGCACATATTAACCACTTGAGACCCGCTCTATAGACAAAAGACGTGCACAGCGCGGCTCTCAAGTCCTATTATGTGCATTACCCACGCGCGCCACCGGGGGGCGCGCAGCGGGTAAACACTGTCCCGGCGCATCGCCGAAGAGCCGATGCGTGTACCTGGCGGCCGCGATGTCCGCCGGGTACACGCGATCGTCGGTAACACAGCAGGGACGTGGAGCTCTGTGTGTAAACACGGAGCTCCACGTGCTGTCAGAGGAGAGGAGACTGATCTGTGTCCCTTATACATAGGAACACAGCATCGGTCACCTCCCCCAGTCACCCCCCACACAGTTAGAACACACCTAGGATACACATTTAACCCCTTCCTCACCCCCTAGTGTTAACCCCTTCCCTGCCAGTCACATTTATACAGTAATTAGCGCATTTTTATAGCACTGGTCGCTGTATAAATGTGAATGGTCCCAAATTTGTGTCAAAAGTGTCCGATACGTTCGCCGCAATATCGCAGTCTCAATAAAAATTGCAGATCGCCGCCATTACTAGTAAAAAAAAAAAGTAATAAAAAAAAATCATAATTCTGTTCCCCATTTTGTAGGCGCTATAACTTTTGCGCAAACCAGTCGCTTATTGCGATTTTATTGCGTATCGGCCTTAACTGAGAATTTTTTTTAATTTTTTTTTAAATTGGGATATTTATTATAGCAACAAGTAAAAAATATATATATATTTTTAAAATTGTCGCTCTTTTTTTGTTTATAGCGCAAAAAATAAAAACCGCAGAGGTGATCAAATACCACCAAAATTAAGCTCTATTTGTGGGGAAAAAAAGGACGTCAATTTTGTTTGGGAGCCACGTCGCAGGACCGCGCAAATGTCAGTTAAAGCGACGCAGTGCCGGAAGCTGAAATTTCGCCTGGGCACGAAGGGGGTTTATGTGCCCAGTAAGCAAGTGGTTAATAAAAAAGTTAAACCGACAAACCTCATAAAATGTCACATACTGCAGAAATATTAATTTGTTACCCACCAATGATCTATGATCTCAGTGTCATATAACAATAATGTTCTTCATGCCAACACCTCAGCCCATGTGATTACACCAACACACCAGGCTGAACTGACCCTTTAATCAATAGAAGGTCAGTAGTCCTTTATACAGTAAAATCTCTACTATCGATCTTCTCCTTTACTCTAATGATTTTCCACATTTCTTAATTGGTAGGTGTAGACAGACATGGACCTCTCATATCTCCCAATAAAAGAAACATTTCCATTGTGTAATATTGTAAAAAAAAAATACTTTATTAACCACTTCACTCCCTGAATCCCCTGGAGTCCCAGACATTTTTTGTCAGTTTTTTATATTTTTAGTTTTTTTTTTGTTCAGGCCGCGTACACACGACCGGTCCATCCGATGAGAATGGTCCGACGGACCGTTTTCATCGGTTTACCGCTGAAGCAGACTGATGGTCTGATGTGCGTACACACCATCAGTTCAAAAACCGATCGTGTCAGAACGCGGTGACTTAAAAAACACGACGTGCTGAAAAAAACGAAGTTCAATGCTTCCAAGCATGCGTCGACTTGATTCTGAGCATGCGCGGATTTTGAACCGATGCTTTTGTGTACTAACCATCGGTTTTGACCTATCGGTCAGCCATCCATCGGTTCGATTTTAAAGCAAGTTCTCAAATTTTTGTCCGAAGGACAACAGACCGATGGGCCGTACACACGGTCGGTTTGGACCGATGAAACAACTGAACTTCAGTCCGTTTTCATCAGTTTGGACCGGTCGTGTTACTGTTGAATAAATGATATATTTTAGGTTTTATAGTCTACTTAAAGCGGGAGTTCACCCATTTATTTAATTGTTGCCCTTTTCCCCTTAGCTTCCTGCTCGTTTGGTCTAGGGGAATCGGCTATTTGTATTAAAATATGATCCGTACTTACCCGTTTTCGAGATGCATCTTCTTCCGTCGCTTCCGGGTATGGGTCTTCGGGAGCGGGCGTTCCTTCTTGATTGACAGTCTTCCGAGAGGCTTCCGACGGTCGCATCCATCGCGTCACTCATAGCCGAAAGAAGCCGAACGTCGGTGCGGCTCTATACTGCGCCTGAGCACCGACGTTCGGCTTCTTTCGGAAAATCGTGACGCGAAGGATGCGACCGTCGGAAGCCTCTCGGAAGACTGTCAATCAAGAAGGAACGCCCATTCCCGCAGCCCATACCTGGAAGCGGCGGAGAGGATGCATCTCGTAAACGGGTAAGTACGGATCATATTTTAAAACCAATAGCCGATTCCCCTAGACAAAACGAGCAGGAAGCTAAGGGGAAAATGTGTTCTCTAACGGTGAACCTCCGCTTTAAACATATTGTACCATTATACCTCTTTTTTTTTTTTCAAGTTTAATTTATTGGGTTTTCATGTTATGGCAAATGTTAATACATCTACATTTATTTATTTGGCTTTGAATTGGAATAAATAGTTTAAAATATAGAAAAAAATTATTTTTCTGTAAATTTTCTGTAAAAACTCAACATACGTAATTTGCACATCAACATATACATATCTCAGTGATAACACATTTGTGTGGCTTTTATGTAATGTAGCTAAATAGTAGAGCTCAAAGTAAACATAAGTCTTTTACTACAGGAGCAGGGGCATAGATAAGAGTGTCCAGAGTGTCCGCAATGACAGCCAGTGTTGCCAGACCCTAATGCCGCATACAGACGGTCGTTTTATGCGATGTGAAAAAACGACGTTTTCTGTGAAGTAAAAAACTACGTTTTTGAAACTTCAATTTTCAAAAACGATGTTGCCTACACACCATCGTTTTTTCACAGTGCTCTAGCAAAGCGAGGTTACGTTCGCCACGTTTTTCCATTGAAGCGTCGTTTGAAACGTTGTTTTTTGCTACACACGGTCAATTTCTGTGAAGTAAAAAACGACGTTTTGAAAAAAAAAAAAAAATTGTTAACAACTTCCCTTATTTCACATATAGGTTCAAATCTAGGAAAGTAATACAGTTCTCTCGTTATTAATGTGATATAAGAATTTAATCTAATATTCATCATGGTTCATAATTTTTCAAAATGTCATCAGAGGCTTTTTACTTGTCTTCCAAATTATAACAACGTTAAAATATGACCCAACGTCATTCTGGGGGTCATACATGCACACACCTACCCAGTTAGACATGTGCACTGGCAAATGTGTTAGTTTTCGTTTAAAAAAAAAATCGTTTTCGGGTCATTCATTATGATCGAAATTAGTTATTTTGAATAAATTGCGTAACTTCGGAAAATTGTTAGTGCATTATGTTCCATTCGTTGAGATCGTTTAGATGTGGTATTCGTAAATTTGAAAATTCGTAAATTCGTAGATCCGTAAGTTCATAAATTGGAAAATTCGGAAATTGGAAAACTCGGAAATCCATACTTTCGTAAATTCAGAATCTTGAACATTCGGAAATTTGAAAATCCCAAAAATCCGAAAAAATAACTAACTAACTAATATTAAATTATAGGTATTGGAATTCGGAAAATCAAAAATACGAAATAATAACTAATTAACTAATGAGAACTAATTATTAAATTATAGGTATTGGAATTTCCGTTGAAATTTGTCTGTTTATGAACCTACCGAATACGAATTTATCCAAAGTTACGAGATATACGAAATAACTAATGCTGCATCTAAATGAATGGAACATAACAAATTAATAATAAAAATAAAAAAGTTTTTTGTTGTCGGAAAAATTGAGAACCAGCTCTCAAACATTTGTTGTCAGAAATTCCAACAGCAAATGCTCGATGGAGCCTACACATGGTCGGAATATCCGACCAAAAGCTCATATCGAACATTTGTTGTCGGAAATTCCGATCGTGTGTGCATAAGTCTAAAAAAAATGCCTCTTGGGATATTGTTATAAACATAGATATATACTTTGCTGGCAGTTTCTTTAAAAAAAAAAAAAATGTTAACAACTTCCCTTATTTCGCATATAGGTTCATGTAGAATTGCGGCGGCGTAACGTATCGTAGATACGTTACACTGCCGCAAGTTTTCATCGCAAGTGCCTGATTCACAGAGCACTTGCAATGAAAACCTCCGGCGTAAGCCCGCGTAATTTAAATGGGCGTGTGCCATTTAAATTAGGCGCGCTCCCGCGCCGGACCTACTGCGCATGCTCCGTTTCGCAATTCCCATTGTGCTTTGCGCGCAGTGACGTCATTTTTTCGAACGGCGACGCGCGTAGCGTAATTTCGTATTCCCGGACGGCGTACGCAAATGACGTTCATTTTTAAATTTCGACGTGGGAACGACGGCCATACTTTATACAGCAATACGATTGCTGTGTAAAGTTAAGGCACCAAAAACGACGACTAACTTTGCGACGGGAAACTAGACTAGCGGCGACGTAGCGAACGCGAAAATCCGTCGTGAATCGCCGTAACTCCTAATTTGCATACCCGACGCTGGTTTACGACGCAAACTCCCCCCAGCGGCGGCCGCGGTACTGCATCCTAAGATCCGACAGTGTAAAACAATTACTCCTGTCGGATCTTATGGCTATCTATGCGTAACTGATTCTATGAATCAGTCGCATAGATAGAAACAGAGATACGACGGCGTATCAGGAGAAACACCGTCGTATCTCTTTTGTGAATCTGGCCCATATCTAGGAAAGTAATACAGTTCTCTCGTTATTAATGTGATATAAGAATTTAATATAATATTCATCATGGTTCATAATTTCTCAAAATGTCATCAGAGACTTTTTACTTCTCTTCCAAATTATAACAACATTAACTCTGAAATTAATTCAGGGCGACTGTGACACAAAATATGGATTCTCTCTCCCACCGGTCTACATACAGATTGGCTAGTGATGGAGCAAACCTTGTTTCCATGGCTGTGCCCAACTCTTTGTAAATTGAACTCTCCATCGTGCCAGAAGAAATTATGTCTAAGTAGGGATTCAAGAACCTCCAGAATAAATTTCTATTGATTTTTTTGTTTGTCATTTCTTATGTTTAACGCCAATTTCACAGCTTCTATTGGTGCTTCATAGAGATGTCACATCAGCTGTGACTTGTATATCTTTGGAATTATATTCCACGGTTTGCAAAATTGGCAGTAATTCCCTAGTATTTTTTTGGTATCTATAGGTTGTAAAAGAAAAAAAAAAATCTATGTATTTTACTTGTCTTTACTTTACTATGTTTATGACTTTTAGGCAGATGGGCCCAGATTCACAGAGAGCAGGGCGCACATTACGCCGCCGTAGAGCATACACTGTACGCTACGCCAACGCAGCGCAGAGAGGCATGCATTGCATTCAGCAAGCCAGTGCTCCCAACGCTGCGTGGCGTGGGTTTCGAAGGCGCACGTCGGCGTAGGTGGAAGTGGGCGTGAACCCATGCAAATGATGCGTGACCCCATGCAAGTGATGGGCCGAGCGCTAGACAGGTACATATCACGAACTGGGCATGCGCCGTGACGTGGATGCACCCCTATGCGCCTGCTCACAACCACGCCGGCAAAACTGCCTAAGCTACGCCGGATCACTGCGTACGCTGTGAACATAATGTACGCCCAGCCAGACACACGTCCAACGCACAATACGCCAGCTTGTGTTCCCTGGTGCAGACCTGAGCATGTCTGTTTCTGGGTTGCACCTCCTTTATGGGGAATAACTACACGCCGGACGTACAACTTACGCGCATCTCGCGTAGCATGCGCCGGGCACACGCACGTTCGTGAATCGCCGTATTTCCCTCATTTGCATGTTTGAATGGGTAATCAATGGGAGCGGCACTATGCTCCCAGCCTAAATGTCCGCCCACCCTACGCCGGCGTAAGCAAGATACGTCGGCGGGGTGTAGCCTGTTTTTAGGCGCATATTAGTTTGTGGGTCTGGCGCACAGATACGACGGCACACATTTGCGTCGGCGTAACTTGTTGCGAATCTGGGCCATAGTATATTATTGGCAATTTTTGGGGCAGTAGGGATTAGTTATTCAGCAGTATTAAGTATAATATTAAATATTATAATATAAATAAACTAAATGTTAATATTATAATATCATTTATCATTTGTATTATAAATATAAATATTATATTATTAAATATTTAGCGTGTTTCTTTTAACACCATTACCGGCCAGTTCCTTTTTTTTTTTTTAAGTGTATTTTGTGCGAGTACTCGAGAGAGGAGCCGGACTGCAGGTGGCAATCTGCCACCTTTCTCCATGCCCCGGGTGGCAATGGCGGGTGTGTGAGGGGGTCCTCCCACACAGCCCGCCCTACCTGCTCCGCTTTGAAGCCCAACGGGGCAGAGGGACTCCCTATAAGGGAGTGAGAGGATCTAGCCCGCTCAACCAGCCCCATTAGTCCTTCGCCTCTCTTTTTAGAGACCGCGTGGTCAAAGTGCGTGCATGTTAACCCAATTTCGAGTGCGTGTAAGTGTGGTGGTTTTTGTGGGAGGGGGGTGGGCGTACTAAGCGCAGGCTTACCTCGCATAGCACACCCACCGGGAGCCGGGCTGAGACCACCAAACTCAATTCACATGCAGCCGAGACCGGGATCCGAACCCCTAGCTGCAGAGGTGAATGGCTTGTCAGCGCAGTGCCAATCGCGTTGAGCCACCGGCCAGTTCCTTTAACTCTTTCTTAAATTGATGAACTTCCTTCTTCAATAGTACAATGACTCCACTTTTATTGGGGAGCCTGATTATTATACTTCTCTTCACTTCCAGTGCTTCGGTTTTTCTGTAATGTTGTCTCTGAATCTTACAGTATTTCCTCGCCTAGGGTCTGATTTGGAGCCCTTTAGCTTCGGGGGGTGGGGCACTAATACACAGTTGATTTACATTCTTAATGACAGACACACATTTAAAAAAAAACATGGATGCGCGCGGGACTTTCAAGGGGTCAGGTAAGTAAAATGGGGGTTCGGGGGGGGGGGGGGCGGTACCATTGGATGTTTTTTCACCTTAATGCATAGGATACATTTACCTTTACAACCCCTTTAACCACTTAACCCCCGGACCATATTGCTGCCCAAAGACCAGAGTACTTTTTGCGATTCGGGACTGTGTCGCTTTAACAGACAATTGCGCGGTCGTGCGACGTGTTTTCCAAACAAAATTGGCGTCCTTTTTTTCCCACAAATAGAGCTTTCTTTTGGTGGTATTTGCTCACCTCTGCGGTTTTTAGTTTTTGCGCTATAAACAAAAATAGAGAGACAGTTTTGAAAAAAATGAATATTTTTTACATTTTGCTATAATAAATATCCCCCAAAAATATATAAAAAAACATTTTTTTTCCTCAGTTTAGGCCGTTACGTTTTCTTCTACATATTTTTCGTAAAAAAAAAATCGCAATAAGCGTTTATTGATTGGTTTGCGCAAAAGTTATAGCGTTTACAAAATAGGGGGTATTTTTATGTCATTTTTATTATATTTTTTTTACTAGTAATGGCGGCGATCAGCGATTTTTTTTCGGTATTGCGACATTATGGCGGACACTTCGGACACTTTTGACACATTTTTGGGACCATTGGCATTTTTATAGCGATCAGTGCTATAACAATGCATTGGATTACTATAAAAATGCCACTGGCAGTGAAGGGGTTAACACTAGGGGGCAGGGAAGGGGTTAAGTATGCCTGGGTGTGTTCTTACTGTGGGGGGGGGGGTGGCCTCACTAGGGGAAACACTGATCTTCGGTTCATACATTGTATGAACCGAAGATCAGCATTTCCCCCGCTGACAGGACCGGAGCTGTGTGTTTACACACACAGCTCCCGGTCCCCGCTCTGTAACGAGCGATCGCGTGTGCCCGGCGGCGATCGCGCCCGCTGGGCACACGCACGGGAGTCGGGGGCGCGCGCGCCCCTAGTGGCGGCTGGGAGAGAGGACGTTATACTACGTACTCTCGCCCAGCCGAGCCAACTTGCCGACGTATAACGGCGGTGGGCGGTCGGCTAGTGGTTAACTTACAGAGGAGAGAACCCTTACCGTGCAGCTTCTCATTTCACTGTCCATTCACAAGTTGGGGGCTGGTTCGGGATCACCTGGGCTCAGAAGAACTAGGGTTGAACAAGCTGGCCGTCAAACTGAGGACACCTAGAGACAGAAAAAAAGTACTGCAGGATAATTTTGTGAACTGAAGGTGAATAGTGCAGCAGAAGCTGGTTTTGTTATTTTATCTTTTAATATGATCTTCATTTTTATCTCATTCCTTTTGGCTGAAGTTCTGTTTTAAAGCTCCCTGGAGCACTCTGCAATTTATTTCAGCTGATGGAGTAATCAAGTGGATAGCCAGGCTACATTTGCACATCGTTTCTCTTGCTTATGAGAAATTATAGTCAGTGATGCCAAATAGAGGAACTACGACAGGAAGGGATGCAGGTCGCCATCCCCGGATGTCGCATGAAAGTGAGAGACTCGGCATTCAGAATTAAGCGCTCCTTTGTCTTCTGTCTCTTGCTGTTCAATTGCTGCCTTAACATCCACTTAATCAGCTCACCACGGGGCCCGTGTGCTATTTTTAAGTCCTAAAGAGCTTGTTGTCTCTGATTTCCAGTGTAAGGTCAGAACAGAAAGTAATCTGTCCGCATTATACAATCAGATCTCCACAGCCCGGGTGGAAAAATGCTGCACCGTATTTTATAATAGCAAGTCAACGACTCGGCTCCATTTCAAGTCTATTAAAAATAATATTATCCTATAATATTATAATGCACCACTTCACCCCCGGAAGGGTTTGCCCCCTAAATGACCAGTCCAGTTTTTACGTTACTTTAACTGACAATTGCACGGTCGTACGACGTTGTACCCAAACAAAATGTACGTCCTTTTTTTCCCACAAATAGAGTTTTCTTTTGGTGGTATTTGATCACCTCTGCAGGTTTTTATTTTTTGCGCTATAAACAAAAAAAAGATGGACAATTTAGAAAAAAAAACAATAATTTTTGCTATAATAAATTTCTAAAAAAATAAATAAAAAAAAACATCAGTTTAGGTCATTATGTATTCTTCCACATATTTTTGGTTAAAAAACAAAATTGCCATGACTTTGGTGTCAGTGGGAGGAATAGTGCCCCATCATTGGTGTCAGTGGGAGGAAAAGTGCCCCATCTTTGGTGTCAGTGGGAGGAATAGTGCCCCATCTTTGGTGTCAGTGGAAGAAATAGTGCCCCATTCTTGGGGTCAGTGGGAGGAATAGTGGCCAAATGTCTGAATAAAGACAAGCAAAGGGGCACATCCGGCCCCCAGACCTCAGTTTGGAGACTACTGGTTGGTCTAGGGCTTTTTTTTTGGGGGGGGGGTTTATTGAGAGCAATGAATTTGGATAGGCCGCGAGAGCATGGGATACGCTCAAAAAACTGTAGAACTGGATAATTTGAGGACTAAATTCTTACTGCACTTCACACACTTGGGGGCAGATTCACAAAGATCTGCCCCGGCGCAGCGTATCTGAGATACGCTACGCCACTGTAACTTACTTTTTTTGGTTTGAATCCTCAACAAATTCGCACAGTAAGTTTCGGCGGCGTAGTGTATCTCTCGCGGCGTACCGGCGCCTAATTCAAATCGGCGAGTAGGGGGGCGTGTTTCATTTAAATGCAGCACGTCCCCGCGCCGAATGAACTGCGCATGCGCCGTCCCTAAATTTCATTGCATTGCGCTAAATGACGTTGCAAGGCTGTCATTTTTTTTAACATAGACGTGAATTACGTCCATCCCGATTCACGGATGACTTACGCAAAAAAAAAAAAAAAATTCAAAATAAACGCGGGAACGACGGCCATACTTAACATGGCAAGTCTAACTATACGCCGCAAAAAAGCAGCTTTAACTATACGCCGGAAAAAGCCGACCAGAGACGACGTAAGAGAATGCGCCGGCCGCGCGTACGTTCGTGGATCGTTGGAAATAGCTCATTTGCATACTCGACGTGGAAAGCGACAAGAACTCCACCCAGCGGACGCCGAAGTATTGCATCTAAGATCCGAAGGCGTACAAAGCCATACGCCTGTCGGATCTTACCCAAATGCCGTCGTATCTTGGTTTAAGGATTCAAACCAAAGATACGACGCGGGAAATTTGAAAGTACGCCGCCGTATCAGTGGATACGCCGGCGTACTCGCTCTGTGGATCTGCCCCTAAGGCTTCATTTCCATGGACGTTTTTACAGCCACTTTTTTAGCCTCTTTTACAGCTTAAAAACGCCTGTCCATGTTTTTATTTTTTTAGTTTTATTTTGTGAGCTGGAGCTCAAAAACGCTGCAGTAGCGTTTTTGCGCGTTTGAGCGTTTTTTAACGTCTGTCGTTTTTACAGCTCTAACGCTGGAGCTTCAGAACGCACTGGTCCTGGGTTTGTTTTGCAGCTTAAAAACGGCTCAGCCATCTACAGCTCAAAAACGTCATGGTGGGCATGAGGCCATAGACTAACATGGAGAGCCGGTTTTAAGCTGCAAAAAAAAGCGCAGAAAAGTGGCTGTAAAAATGTCCAAAAACGTCCATGGAAATGAAGCCTTAAAGCGGAGTTCCACCCAAAAATGGAACTTCCGCTTATCCCACTCCTCACCCCCTTACATGCCATATTTGGCATGTAATTTTTTTTGGGGGGGGAGTGGGGGCTTCAGGAGAAGGGGACTTCCTGTCCCACTTCCTCCTTCCGCCGAGGGGCTGCAAAGGTGATTAAGCTTAATCGCCTTTTGGCAGCCCCTCCCTGTAGGCGATCGCCTAGGACACGTGACAGGTCCTAGGCGATCGCCTGTCCAATCAAACAGCGCAGCGCCGGGCCACGCGCGCATGCGCAGTGCCGCTCGCGCATGCGTAGTGGGTGCCTGGCCGTGAAGCCGAAAGCTGTCACGGCCGGGTGCCCACAGTGACAATGAAGACGCCGGCCGGGGAGGGGGGGAGAGGAGCGGAGCCCCGGCCGGCGTGTCGCTGGAACGCTGGAGCAGGTAAGTGTCTGTTTATTAAAAGCCAGCAGCTACACTTTTTGTAGCTGCTGACTTTTAATAAACATAAATATTGGCTGGAACTCCCCTTTAATGTCTCACAGACATAATGTCCCTTTGGGAGTGACTTCCCAAAAATGTTTTTTTTGTTGCAGGGAATGCCCAAAATCAGCCTTGTATTTTAGTGCAGACTTCTGGGGAAATCACTGAGCCAATCACACAAGCGGGAAATTGCATTTCTGAGGGGGTGCTCCGTATACCATTTGTGTACAGATTGCCTCCAGGTGGCCATATTGCATTCAACAGAAAATTTTAGCGGCTGCAGATTGAAAAGGAAAGGGAATTTAAAAGAAAACATTCAATTACAATATGACTTGTGTCCCAAATATATAGGCTATACATTTTTATATTATTATTTGCTATTTTTTTCCCACTACCCTTTAAGGTAGGGATGCATCGATACCATTTATTTTGGAATTAGTACGAGTACCAATACTTTATTTTTTATTACTCGCTGATACCAATTACCGATACCTACCACAACTGTTTTTTTATAACATTTCAGCTGTCAGCAATGGTACAAAGCATTGAAAAGTTATTTTTAAATAATAATTTTTGCGTTATTTTTTCAATGTGAAATGTGTAAAAATATATGTTAAAGGTGTAAAAATATTAACGAACAAAGCAAACAAAAAAAGCTTTAATTAATAATAGTTTATAAAATAAAAGTGAACAGAAAAAATAAATCGTCAGGAAAATAATAATTAAGTGGAGAAGGAGAATAAGGAGTTCATTGAGGCTGATTGGAGTAAAATAAGGGTTAAACAGAGGAACATTTAATAACATTTCAGTAAAAAAAAAAAATTGTTTTTACTTGACATGTTGCTTTAAACTGACTTCATCTGCAGATCAAAGTTCACCCCTTTGATCTGTAGATGAAGAAACAGAAAGATACAAAAAAAAACAATGTTTCTTTTTACCTTTCTGTTTCAGTGGCTGAGCAATGTTTTGGATAAACATTGCCTGGCTGTTTTTTTTTTTCACAGCTTCACTTGCCGGGACTTGGTTTAGACTTCAGCTGTCAACAGGAGAACCCCACTGACAGCTGAATGAGTCATGAGTTGTTAAGGACGTGGTGGCCGCGCTCCTTACAACTGATAAATGCAGTTTTCTTTTACATTTCAGTTGTCAGTGGGGGAATCCTGCTGACAGCTGAAAGAACCGAGCCTGCAAGTATCAGTTTCAGGTATCGGAGGATTTGCACAAGTACCAATAATAATGCAAATGCTTAGTATCAGCAGCAAGAGGAACATTTAATAACATTTCAGTGAAAAAAAATGTTTTTTTTACTTGACAAGTTGCTTTAAACTGACTTCATCTGCAGAGAGAAGTTCATCCCTTTGATCTGTAGATGAAGAAACAGAAAGATACAAAATAAAACAATGTTTTTTTTTACCTTTCTGTTTCAGTGGCTGAGCAATGTTTTGGATAAACATTGCCTGGCTGTTTTTTTTTTTTTCACAGCTTCACTTGCCGGGACTTGGTTTACACTTCAGCTGTCAACAGGAGAACCCCACTGACAGCTGAATGAGTCATGAGTTGTTAAGGACGTGGTGGCCCCGCTCCTTACAACTGATAAATGCAGTTTTTTTTTTTACATTTCAGCTGTCAGTGGGGGAATCCTGCTGACAGCTGAAAGAACCGAGCCTGCAAGTATCGGTTTCAGGTATCGGAGCATTTGCACAAGTACCAATAATCATGCAAATGCTTAGTATCAGCAGCAATACCGATACCAGTATCGGTATCGTTGCAACCCTACTTTAAGGATTTGCAAGTTGCAATATATTTTCCAATATATTGGGAAAAAAGGACATCAATCATGTTTGAGTACAGCGTCGCACGACTGTGCAATTCTCAGTTAAAGTGATACAGTGAGGTGTCACAAAAAAAGGGCCTGGTC